>NC_058132.1:316456546-316466069 GCF_016433145.1 Gracilinanus agilis | reverse complement strand
TTTTTTTTTGGTCATGACTTTAAGGTTGTCAAATAATTCTTAATTGTTCATCCTGGAACTATTTTCTAGGCCAGTTGTTTTTTTCAGTGGAATATTTCATATTTCTTCTATTTTTCATTCTTTTAATTTTGTTTTATTGTTTCTTTATGCCTTTTGAAGTCATTAGTTTCTACTTGCCAAATTCTAATTTTTAAAGACTGAAATTCTTCCATGACCTTATGATCTTCCTTTTCCATTTAGTCCATTCTATTTTTCATGGCTCTCTTTTCTTAATTGGATTATTGCGCCTCTTTTTTCAGTTGAATAAATTTGCTTTTTAAGCTATTTTCTTTTTATATTGCTCTCATTTCTTTCCCCCATTTTTCTTCCTGTTTTTCTTCAACCTGTCTTATTTGATTTTTAATTCCTTTTTGAAGTTTTCCAGTGCTTCAGACTGATTTCCATTTTGAAGTTTTGCATGTGGTTGCTTTGATATCACCATCCACTGCTGATTCTATTTTTTGTTCTTTGTTGCCATAGAAAGTGTCTAGGGTTAGTAGTTTCTTTTGCCATTCAATGTTTGCTGTTTGTCCATTTTCCTCAGCCTGTTTTCATCTGTGGACTGGTAATTCTGAAAGCTACTGATTCCATCTCTTCTTTTGCTGGCTTGTAGGGCTCAGCAGTGAGAGCTGTTTTTCACTGGGCCTAGGTTTTCACTGCAACAGTATAGGCTTGAAAGGGTTCAACTCTATAAACTTCTGGGCCTCTCTGTGGGCTGGTGCCAAGGCCTGAGATTTCAAGGGGTGGGTTTGAGGTGCTCTTTTATTGGTGTAGCCCAGGTCCCAGGATCCAAAGTTGGCCTTTTTGAGTCCAATTCAAGTCATGGAACCTGTTGCAATAGGTGGGGTGTGAGGGGCAGCCAGTAGTCCTCTTTATAGAGTTTTGCTTCCCAATACATCTTATCTCATAAAAGTCAACTCTCTTTACCTACCTTTCAAATTATATTCAGGGGCACAGGCCCCTCATTCCATTGCTGTTGGTTTTGACTCCTCTCTTTTTAAGACACTTTAAAAAAATTGTTTTGGAAGGATTGACAGAGTGGTTTTAACTTTTGCTGCTACTAAATAGCCAACCTGGCTCTTTCCCCACACCCACCCACCCCTAATATTTTTAAGCCTTTATTTAAATTTTTTTGAATTGCATATTCTCTCCACTCTTCTGATCCTTCCTCTTTACTTCTCTGTCTTCCCTGAGTGTGAAAACAATCAGATATTGATTTTATTGATTTATATGTATATATATATATATAATATATATATATATATATATATACAGTTACATGGTACAACACCACCACTAGAAAATACACACTGGACTTAGAATTAGATGACCAAGGTTTTTGTTCTGTCATTCATTCTCTCTTCTCATCTTCTTAATCTAAATGGATGCAAGTATAATGGTCCTACCTACTTCTATTTTTAATTAATAAAGTTATTTTAAACTACTATGAAAGTTATCATATTGTTATTACTTATTTAAATTTAATTGAGTTTATATTAGCCAAGATAATAAATAGGAAAGGCTTTGATAAATGTTTTAGATAAAATTTAGTATAGAAGTTGGTCTTTAAAGATTGCTTTCTGACTTTAAAACATTTTATATTTCATTAAAAATCCAGCTATGCAAATGAATCAATCCTCCAAATAATTAAATCCGTAAGAGCTATACATTCTAAGTGATTGTGCACAAAACTGTACTGGTTTATGATACAAAGTTTTAAGAAATATATGTTCTATTAACAAATGGAGGAACAATTGATGGTATTTTATGTCAACAACCTGTCCAGAAACAGTGATGAAACTTAAATTAAAAAAAAATGAAAGAGAGAGAGCTGAGTCAGTACCTTACAGGCAATCTATGTCAGTGTGTAGAGGGAAAGCACTAGAATTAAAAAGTAAATGGAAAAAATTTTTGTTGAAGGTAGGATTTTTCCTCTGACTTAAAGGAATCTAGGGGAACCGAGAAGTAGAGATAGGGAAAGAAAGCATTCTAGGCATGTAGGATAGACAGTGAAAAAGCTCAGATGTGTCTACTCTGTGCCAGGGGCAAGCCTTTGATGAAAAACACTTCATAAAAAAACCCAGGCAGCATGTCTAATATAAAACCTACTCAAGATTCTCCCATATGAACTTCAGAGGAATATAAAGAACTTAGGATATAATAATTTAATTCTAAAACAATTCAAACCAAGATTGAAATATGCAAATAATGAAATTTTATTTCTATTCAAATTAAAGCATATTAAAATATGTTTTGTTCTTGGAATCTGATGTGAAGTTGCCATTGTTATTATTATTTTCACTTGCAACTCTAAATTTGTGTATAACACAATGTTCTCATATATTTTTGAGAAAAAAGATAAGCTTAAATAAATGGAAACTTGTAGTCATTTAAAAATTGGTGTTGTGTATAAAATGACAAAGAATAAAAGTTTTCATGACTTTTTTTTAAACAGTGAATTATTTTCCTTTTGCTTCCATTTCCATGGTGAAACAAATTACAAAAGTCAGCAAGGTGATATATCTCATATTTTTCTCCACAAATTGAAGTAATCCTCAAATTATATTACATCTTAAATAACGCAAAACACAAAGATAATGAATTTAGAGTCAATTTCTTATTGGCTTTAATGATTTACAATGTAAAAAATTTCCAGGCTCTCTAGCTGTATTAGTTTAAGTTTGGATTTGTCACACACTGACATTTTTATATGTTACCAAAATGTCACTGTATTATGGCAAAAGAAGCTATTATATCAAGTGCCCTTGAAATGTCTCCAGTTCCAAATTTAACATTGATTTTGCTTGATATGCTTGACTGTAGTATTGGGGAACAATGTGTCTTTCATGAACATCAGAAGATAACGTGCAGTTTAAGATACTAGGGATTTGGGGTGAATTTAAATAAAGGTGTTTTTTTTTTTTACTTTTGCATGCTAATATGTATTTTTGATTTAACATACTTCCAAACTTCTGGAACACTACCACAACATGTCTTGTTTATCCTCCCCACATCATGAAGAATAATTTTGAACTTTTATTAACTGAATTAACATTTATTAACATAATTGAGAGATGAAAGAAACATGTTCTTTGACTCTGTTAGTACAGAATGAATATTGATCATGTATTTGACTATTGATATTTGCTTGTCTATGTTGGGTTTATTAATATTAATGCAAATAATTTACATGAGAATATGGATATACGTATGTTTTATTTATTCAGTGACACTGCTTGGGTCAATTCATTTTTCTCTGAATTCTTCATATGTATACTACTTACATAGTGATATTTTACAATTTTATTGTACAATTATTTGCTGTACAATGTGAAGACATAGGCCCTGGTCTAAGAATTTCTAATCCTGAAACTTTGGATACATTTTATTTCCATCATTTAAAAAAATAATAATTTGGAAATCAAAAATCTACTCAGGGCAAAGTTCTTATAATGAGAGCTCTTAGTGAATGGTAGGAAGAATTGGGTTATGTCGCTTGAATAATTCCAAGATTTTTTCTAGCAAGTGACAACCAGTTTCTAGTTCTACCATCAGTGAACTATAGTTCTAATCTTCACAGAGTCCTTCCAATTACATTTTCACATATTTTAGAACATTTTTTTAGAATTCTGGATTTGATAGGGACTATTTTAAAATTTTGCTTTTCTATGAAAATTAGTGAATTTGAACAATTTTTTCAGGTTGTTACTAATAGAGTGTTTT
Organism: Gracilinanus agilis; assembly: GCF_016433145.1. Classification (NCBI taxonomy): domain Eukaryota; kingdom Metazoa; phylum Chordata; class Mammalia; order Didelphimorphia; family Didelphidae; genus Gracilinanus; species Gracilinanus agilis. Next base: position 316,462,307 of record NC_058132.1, on the reverse strand, counting down.
TTCTTTTCAAAATAGATTATATAGATTGACAGCTTGTTTCTTTGGGGGGATTAAATCTCATTCTTTTATGTTTCTGTGAATTCTATATTTATTTTACATGTCAGAGTTTCTTCAGAAAGATTTGCTACAAAGACCTTGCCCACATATATTTTTCTTCTGATTCTATTAATTTTTTATAAAATAATGTGTATATATGCCCATATGTATATTTGTACAAATATATGTACTACATCAGAATACTTCCATATTTCATATATTATTATCTCTTCTAGTCTATATCTGCACTTTTCCATATCATAATCATGAAGAATATACATTTTAAGTGCTTTCATTTATCAGTGAATGATATATATTTTTCCATTTCCTCTTTTCCTTCCAATTTTGCTGCATTAGTTTTGTTTCTGCAAATATTTTTAGTTTCAAGTAATCTATGATATTGACCCACCACTATTTCTTAGCCAACACCAGATTGTTTTGATGACTTACCCTTTTGTAACATAGTTTAAAATCTCATACTACTAGGTCACCTTCAATTATTTTCTCATTGGTTTCCTTGATATTCTTAACTTTCTGGGCAAATTTTGAATCTCTTTACTATATTGAAGAAGTCAGTGCTTCTGATAAAGCTGCTGCTTTTCTTCAGTTACCATTATAATCTTCAAGCGTAATAGCTGGTGTTCCTTTTGTGCTGCACGCCTAGTCAATCCCCACGAAATATCATTCTGATCTGACTTGAGACTAGAAAAAATTTCTTACTTCAACCTTTTGTTGGTTATGCCACTTCAGAATTCAATTTGATGCTTTGTTTTAAGTTGTTTAAAATGAAATGTTTGAAGGGCTTAATTAGCAAGCTTCCTTTAAACTGTCACTTTAGCTTTACCTTTATTTCATTCATTTATTTTTTACATTTAATATTTAAATTATTTTTTATGATTGTTATTTATTATGTTCCATAGTATGAAAATAAAGTTTCTACCAACAATTTGTATTTTTAAATCACAAGACCATTATGCTGCCACCTAATTTGTTTCTCAATCTTGCTTAACTACTCAAATATAGAATTAAATTTTTTTCTTTGTTAGATAGTTTAGATAATTATTATTTTACATTATTGTCTAAGACTGGTATTACTGAAATTATCTTATTATAAAAATTTTTTCTACTGACATTTTTATCTTTTATACAAACAAATCAACACCTTGTTTTCTTTAAATTTATACACATGTATTTGGCAATATTTTGGTATAGTAGTAAATCGGGATAATAATTTAAGTATTGGTAATTTTTCCTTTATTGATTTAGGCCTGTTATTGAATTTAATAACTACAATACTTATAATATTAATATGAAACATTTATATAACAGTATAGTTTTATATAATGAAATAAGTATTATTTTTCCCATTTTACTTTTGGAAAATTTTGAAGTTGTCTAGGCAAAACAGCCCATAAATATCAGATATTTGTATTAAGATATTTTTAACTTCAAATTCAGCACTATATATCCTTTTGATATTATTTTTTAGGAATTATATTTATATTTAGTCTAAGTGTGTCATAGATGTCTAATGCCAAAATATTGTAATTTATCATTATCTAAATAGAATTTCTATTTCTATGTATTTATCCTGAGATATCTAGTAATGGTCAAATAATATGATGATATTTGTGGGTTTATTTTGAATCTTGCTACTGAATCTATTACTAATTTTGTTAATTTTTAGATGAGCAAGCCACCATATTTGCTATGAAGAAATAATTTTTCTTCTATTTTCAATGCTTATTGAAATTATTTAATTTCTTATATTAAATTATTTATTATAGATTGCATTCCTAATAAGAAAATTGAGACAATGAAAATAATAATTTTATACTAAGTTTATTGACAGAGCAGTCTGCATTCCTCCATTAAAACAAGTAGTTCTTGATTTCAGATACATGATTCAGATATATGTAAGATATATATAAGTTATTTTAAAATGACAATTAATTTTTTTAGCATTTAAGATGAATTAGTTATATTTTTAAAAGTGCTTTAAGTTTTTAATCATATAATTTATGTGAATGATTTTTTATTTTTTCATGTGATTCTTTTGTGGTTATTTTTATAATTAATTTTGTTTTTATAAAGGAAGTAAGCTTGCGTTTTAGGTATAAGACCAACCTTAATATGATGAATGAATTTTTAATATATTGCCAAATATTTTATTTAATATTTTATTTATTAATTTTTACTCATGATATTCATTACTTAAGGTATTGATCTTTTTTCCAAAATTTACATCTCAATTATTTGAAAAATAAAAAAAATGTTTTTAATAGATCGAGTTTAATTAGGCTTCTTTTTTCTCATTTTTTCTGATTAGTTTATTTAACACAAATTATTTTCAAATGCTTGACAGAATTGACTCGTAATCCGTAAATATCAGCTGCTCAGTTAGCACAACTTTCCTCTTTGTGTTCATTCCTACTTTCCTTGAAATTTTATTTTTGAGATCAAATTGTTGTGATTTTCATTTTTTGTTCATTTAACAATATTTATTTTTATAAATATTTAGGCATATAATTTAGGTTTTCAATATACTGGCATATATTTATCTATCACTTTGCTTCCTTTTCACTTATTGTATTTAATACACATTTTTTATCTTAATGATTTGAGTTTATTTTATTTGGATCACATTAGTTAATATTTTCATCAATATTGTTTGATGAGATAAATAAATTAGTTGAATTTAGACTAGTTATCTATATTGAATATAGTATAGCATAGTATAGTATAGAATATAGTTGAATATAGTATAGTCCTCAGATCTATGAGAAAGAAAATAATTTAAGACAAAACAAAAGATAGAGAACATTACAAGATATAAAAAGAATAAATCTGATTACATTAAAGTTTTTGCACAAACAAAACCAATGACACCAAAATTAGAAGGGAAGCTATAACCTGGGGGGTTGGGGATTATAACAAATTACTCTAAAAAAGGTCTTATTTCCCAAATATGTTAGGAACTAAATCAAATGTACAAGATATCGAGACACTCACCCATTTACAAAGGGTCAAGGGATATGAATAGGAAATTTTCAGATGAAGGAAACTATAAATATTCACATGAAAAAATGTTCAAAATCTCTCCTGGTTAGATAAATGCAAATCAAAATTGCTCTATGTTACTTACTACCTCACCTAGCAGACTGGCCAATATGACAGTAAAGGAAAATAATAAATATTGGAGGGGATATGGAAAAATTGAGACACTAATGCATTGCTGGTGAAATTGTGAATTAATCCAACCATTCTGGAAGGCAATTTGGAATTATGCCCAAAGAACCTTAAAAGATACATGCCCTTTGATATAGCTATACTACTACTAAAAGAGATTTAAAAAATGTTCATATATATATGAATAATAAGGACCAGATGACCAATGTTAATGAGAGAAAGGGGAGAGGGTCTATGAGGTGAGACTCTCTTCTAGCTCTCCCTTCCTGCCAAATATGCATTGCTGAGACTTCGAGGGGTTGTCACCCCAAAACTGGGTGACCTGGATGGTCGTGCTGCCCCACAGGAGTACGGGGGCAAGGCTTCCCTATAAGATGAGGTATTGGGTACCCAGATCCGATTCTGAAAGAGGGCTGGATTCACACAAGCCTCCCACAAGGTCAGCCAACTTCACAGCCGGTGGTCTGGCTCCAAGATGGAGGCAGCTAGACCAAGCTGTAATTCCCCTCCCCCTCATCTCTCAGGCACTCTGGAATGCTATCTGACTAATGAATGGCTTTTATTATTCACAATTTAGAGGTTGGGGAAAAGGGTGAAGGGTAGAGGGATTTGGGGTGCCCTCTTCTCTATTTCTATGGGGTCCATCACTCATGTGGGAACCTTTGGGGTTCCCACTCCTAAGTGTCTCTCCTTGCCTCTTCTCCTACTGTTTCTATTTCTATTTTCTATGTCTATCCTTTCTATAATTGCAAGTTAGACTGGAAAGGGTCTCTCAGCAAGGTTGGGTAATGGGGGAAAGAGCCTAAGAGATGGCTCCCAAAATGGAGTCCCAAAACTTATCTCACTTGATGATTGATGTCTTGCTGTGTGAGATGCAATGGAATGCCTTTGACCAGGGAAATCAGGATATCAATGTCCAAAGAGAGATCCTCAGGAAGACCTCAGGACTGGATTTGAGCTGAGATGTTCTCTTCCTCCTTCTCTTCAGTCCTCTCTGGAAGTCCTCCTTCTTCCTTTCTCCTTCCTCCTCCAGAGAATTTCCCAGCATTCTCTCTGGTCCCAATCATCATTAACTGTCACCAACAGCCTTCTTCTGGCTCTTTTTTGTCCCATCCCCCACCCTTACATATAAAAATATTTATTACTGTGCTTTTTGTGGTGGAAGAAAATTGGAAAACAAGGGGTTGTCCCTCAGTTGGGGAATGGCTGAACAAATTGTGGTATATGATGGTGATGGGATACTATTGTACTATAAGAAATAATGAACTGCTTGATTTCTATATTAACTGGAAAAACTTCCATGAACTGATGCAGAAAAATGAGCAGAACCAGTATATTGTACACAGAAAGTTAAACATTGGGGAATGATCAAATGTAATAGATTCTGCTACTAATAGCAATCCAATGATCAAGAACAATCCCATGGAACTTATGAAAAAAGAATGCTATCCACATCTAGAGAAACAACTTTGGGAGTAGAAATGTAGAAGAAAAACATATGATTAATCACTTGGCTATACGGCTATTTGACTTGGGGTTGTGGATTTAAAAGATTACTCTATTACAAATATGAATAATATTTAAATAGGTTTTGAGTAATAAGATATGTATAACCCAGTGGAATTGCTTGTCAGCTCCAGGATGGGGGAAGGAAGAGGAGAGGGAGAGAACATGAATCATGGAAATATGGAAAAATATTCTAAAAATTGAATAAAATTTTAAAAATATATTATTTTATGAGAGAGTACATCATTTTATTTGTTCAATAGTCTTTTATTTTTCAATCATTTTAAACTATCCTTTACATTTACATTTTCTGTTTTCTTGTTTGTTGGGAAAATATAGATTTGTTTTTTATTTGTATGCTTTTAAAATTTCTTTCCTTTCAGTTTTGTCTCAAGTCACTATATAGTTTAAGCATTCCTAGCTGATTCCAATAAATTTTGATATGCAAAAAATTATTACCATTTTAAGATAATTTGTTTCATTTCCCTTTGAAACACTCATTATTTTGGACATTTACTTTTTGTTTTTGGCTTGTATTTTATTAATATTTTCTTTGCTGATTACAACTTATATTGTTTTGTAGGCTATGAAAATATTTTATTTTATTTTCAAAATTTGTTGTATTTATTTCCTAGCTTTCAATAAAAAAGGTAACAAAGATGTCATAATATAAACATAATTCTAAAGATTACTGTTAAACAATGACTGACTTTCTTCCTCCTGAATTCATTCAGATGAGATAGATTTTTAGAGAGTAAGGGCAGAACTTTTGGAGTATGCCTTAAAGATGATGGATGTCATGAAATATTGAAAGATAGGTATGATTTCTGTAGCACTAGGCATTATATATTGAGGGAGGGAAAGGACTGGTTTTAAGACTTGAATTCTATTCTGAATCTGTAATTAACTGACTCCTTTTTTTTTTTTAGATTTTTTTTATTTTTTTTACATTTATTAATATTCATTTTTAACATGGTTACATGATTCATGCTCCTCCTTTCCCCTTCAACCCCCCCCCCCGGCCCCTCCC
>NC_058132.1:316419097-316453849 GCF_016433145.1 Gracilinanus agilis | reverse complement strand
ACGTACCTTCCACGCTGTGCCCTGTTGTGGGGTTCCTCCGTTCGTCTGGACTTGTTTTTATGTCCCCTTGAGGAGTTTTGTATGTTTCGGTCAGGAGAGGTTAAGAGCTGCTTCTTACTCTGCCGCCATCTTAACCCGGAACCCTTAACTGACTCTTGCTTTGGTTATTTCTCTATACTTCTATAGACCTTCATTTCTTCATCTTTAAAATGAAATTAAACAGTACAATCTCAAAAATACTTTATATTAATAAAATTATTTGTCCTTAGCATTTAATTGTATGAAGATACAAACGTACAAGAGACCTTAAAGAGACAGGTCTGGAAGAGAAGGTTATAGTGGAGAATAAGATAACATTTATGAAGTGATTTCAAGTTTACTAAACATTTTACATACATTAAATTATTTAAGGTTCATGCTAATGCTGTTTGGTTGATGATATGGGTATAATTTTCCCCTATTTTTATGGATGAGAAAGTTAAGGCTTAAGGAGGTTAAATGATTTGGCCATGATCATATAACTGTCAAAGGTGGGATTTAAATCCAAGTTTTTCTGATTCTAAGGTCCAGGACACATAGACAAGGTGGAATCACATTATACAGGATCCTTGACACAATAAAAAAGATGCTATGCTTGTTCTTGTGAGGAACAGGAACATATTAAATGTTTTTGATCAGGAGAATGGTATGTTGAAAACTGTGCTTTAGTAAAATTAATAGGATTGCAGTATCTATGATAGATTAGAGGCAATGGCTGAATAGGGCCCCTAGACACCAAGACTTTGGAGGCCTTTGTTGATAATTATAATTTTTTATATTTAGAAACAAAGAAAAATCTATTATACTAGGATAAAAATGTATTTTATATTTTGAAAAAATTAAGGCTTATTTTTCCATTATATTATTTATTGATCTTTTCTATAATTTTAGTTTGCATTTTAAAATGTATATATTAAAATAACCCATTAATTCAGGTTAATTTTTTTTAGTTTTACAACATAAATACCTGTAGATTACTAAAAGAAAAAAGTAGATTCAGAAAACACACACATGTGTATATATATATACACATGTGTGTGTATGTGTGTACATAAGATTATGGAATAACACACATACATATATTCACATTATATATATATATATATGACATATGGTTACATCTATTATATATGCATATTTTAAAGGTGGGGCACCAGGGATGTTATTATTATTATTGTTATTAAAATGAAACTAAATGGTTTGTGGTTCCACACTGGGTTGAAGGAGAGACAGGACCAACCAGGATAGGGAGACCAGGGTTCACTGCCAAGCTTTTAACTGACACAGAGGCAGTTGGCCCAAGAGTCACCAGCAGGCAAAAGGCAAATTATATAACAGTTTAATTAAGGGTAACTAAATAAAGGATGGGATAGGAGATTCTACAGTTAAAACCTAAGGGCAAACCACAGGGGTCAGGGAAGGACTTAACTACACTACTGGACCTGAGCCAGGCAGGGCCCTAAAGAAGCAGTACTGAAGTCACAGGGAGAGTTCCTTCAAACCTGGTTCCAGACAGGTTTGTTCAGCTCAGCTAAAGGGCCAATTAGGGTCTCACGGTAATCCAAGGATGGTCACAGGATGCCAAGAGCCAACTCCACCAGGTGATCCAAGGTACCCAGGTAGGGAGAGTGAGTTTGAAATGCTGTCCACCAGATCCCAAACCACTTCCCCACTTGGTGCAGCTCTGCAGGTCTGTTGTCCACTTGCTGAAAGCCTTCACCTCTCAGGATCCCAGGGAATCTGGATGCAGTTTTTCCCTAACTCTGAGATCTCCCAGGGTTAGCAAAAGTTATGTTCCAACCACTAATGGAGTCTCTCTCAGAGCACAAGCTCCACTTTCTGCTCCTTCATTCCATCTTGGAATCCTCCAGCCCTTCCTGCTAGGTCCAACACTATTACTAAATTAATTGCTAAATAAATCCTCACAACAATATAGATGTAGAAGAAAGAGAGATTGAGAGTGCTAAATCCATTTATATAGGGAGCTTCACAATGCAAAATTACCTCTATGAATGTAGGATGGAAGTTTTGCTACAAATTATTGTCTTAGAGAATTGCCCAGAGCATGGATAGGTTATGACTTGTTGCCTTGGGTCACACAAACAATATATTTGAGAAATAGAACTAGAACCTAGCTAGGTCTTTCTAGTTTTGAGCTTCTCTATTTATTAAATATCCTAAACTATCTTTCTTGGATAGGAAGTTAGATGAAATAGTAAAAAAAAGTAACATAAAAAATCTGGAATTTTAAAAAATAGTGATTATTAAACAAAATAAATTTTTTACAAAAGATGCATTTTTCTTATAAAACAAATGTAGCCATTTTACATATAATCTATACCAACACTGTTTGTCCCATTGCTTAGGTCAGTAACACAGATAGAACTAGGAGATCAATGCATCAATTGCTGCAAAAGCTTGAGTCCTATGAAAGTAGTGTTAGTTATAACTCAGGAGATAATGAAGACAATAACCATTATTAGCACTTACTATTCAGAAGATATCCATTGCTCTTAGGTATTACTTCAGATCAAAACTCAAAGTCTGTGACTACAAGATTAAATTAGAAGAGTAATGGATAGAAAAATGGAGGCAGAACTATTAGTGTATGAACAAACAATTTGATACATGAATTGTGTAACAGGTCTTATATAAGCAGAATCCAATTTTATTTGTAATTACTAACTTCTTTGCTTCATTAAATTTATATACTAACTTTGGAGGTCCTTAGAAATATATCTCCTACATCAGTTAGATAATCAAACACTGGCACCAGTGAGGAGAGAAACAAGGCATGGCTAGTGAAATGAGGTCTCCACTAGGAAGAGCATCAAATAATGTCAGTATGGCCACTTGTGAGGATACTGCCATTGAAATTCTTTCTTTGGGTAGGCTCTAGAAAAATCTCTATTTTTTGTGAGTCACCCAGGCTTATTTTGCAAGGTGTCATCTGATTCCTAATTCTCTTTCACCTTACATATTCAATATGTAGTCAAGACATATTTTTTCTGTTACATCTCTCTAAAATGTTCATTTCTTTTCTCTGACACCACCACCAGCCTGGTGCATACCTTTAATGCCTCATGCTAGGATTAATGCAAGTCTGCTGGGGGTTCTCCCTGAAAAAGCCTCTCCCTCATTCTTATTCATTCTCCATTAAATGGTCAAAGTGATTTTTCCTAAAATACATGTCTGAATATTTCACACATACAAACCCCACTCCTACCACTCTCCCCTCCAACAACATAGTAAATTCTAGTGGCTCCTTATGACCTCCAGGACCAAATTCAAAATCCAGCATTTGACAAAGTGATTCAAGATCTGCACCTCCCTCACCTTTCCAGTCTCCTAAATCCTTATGCACTCCTTCTTTAAGGGTTTTTTTTTAAATCTAGGGACACTTGCCTCTTGGTGTTTCTTCAAAAGTATACTCCATCTTCAGAATCTGACATTTTCACTAGCTATTGCTCATGACTGGAATATTCTCCCTCTTCATCTTTGCCTTCTGAATTCCCTGGCTTTCTTCAAGCCCCAGGTAAAGCTTCATCTTCTACCGGAAGCCTTTCCTGATCTTTTTTCATTCTAATGCCTTAACTTTATTGAAAATTTATAATTTATCCTATTTTTCCTCCATTAGACTCCTTGAGAATATGAATTATCTTCCTTTCCCTTTTAGATATCTTCAGGGTTTAACCCAGTTTCGGGAATATAGTAGGTATTTAATAAATGTTACTTGACTGATTGTCAATTGAAAAATGGCAGACAATATTTTCTGAAAAGTTTCAGAAATCATAAATAAATTGACTTGCTTTGTTATACTTCATTTTGAAAAGGGAAGGTCATAGTTGGAGTTTTGAGTAATCAGTGCTAAGAAGAGAGGATATGCAAAAACAAAACAAAATAACAACAACAACAACAACAAAAACAAAAAACTTCATAAGAAAAAAACATTCAGTTGTTTTTGTTGTTCAGTCATTTCAAGTATATCTGATTCTTCATCATTCAATTTTTTCTTTTTTTTTTTAGGCATAAGGCAGGTTTTTATTTCCTATGCACAAAAACAATGTAAAATACAAACGGCTTGATAAGCGTTCATTGTCAGAAAAAAACAAAAGTATAGAAGTGGCATTAATAAATATCACTGAAATTTAAAGCTAACCAAATATAAGCATTTATGAAATAGGTGCATTTTCTCAACCTTTCTTCAGACCTCAGTTTAGTCATCCTGATTTCAATGTAACAAAACTTGTGGACTCATAGAAAAATGGATATACACTCATTGCTGGCAGAACTGCAAACTTGTAAATTTGGACAGTCATCTTACAGGAAGCAGCAGAAATTGTTAAAATAATCATATACTTTAATTAAACATGTTGTGGTGAATTTATCTTAAAGTTGTTATTGAAAACAAAACAACATATTCAAAGATGGCAGAACTATGTATAAATGCATTCTTTTAAAAATATTTATTTCAGTTACATGTAGAAACATTTTTCTTGTTTATATCCAATTTGTTCTTTGATTTAATTGATTAACTTAATGCAGAGTCCAGGTAATTTTCACTCATAAATAAAGAAGGAAACTGTGTCCAGGAAAAAGAAGGCTTTCTTTTTACCCCCAAAGGACACATAGTGGCACTCAAGTCTAGAGTTAGGTCCTTTGCCTCTCATTCAGTACTCTTCATAGTATGCTATTAGGTTAGGGCACCCAGCAAAATTCTTTCCTGTGCCAGGAAAAGATGGATACTTAGATGTTGATATTGATGTTGATGATGATGTTGATGGCATTGGTGATGTTGTTGATGATGATGTGTTGATGTTGATGATCATGTTGATGTTGATTGAATTTGGAACTGAAGGTTTTTCTTCCATTTGAACCTTTCTGACCCTTCCCACTGTAACGATTAAAATTTTCTTGGAGACTGTCTCCAACCTCTTTTACCCTTCCATTATATTAGTCTTTCCTCTCCCCTCACCCCCATGCACTTCTTTATGAAATATAAAATTACCACATTTTTTTCTTTCCCAATTTCTCTTAGTATAATCCTCTTCTTTAACAATTAGTTTTACATACATATGTATATGATGTGTATGTATACATATATATATATGTATACATATATACATTGACATTTCATCCTATTCAGATTGTCAATGTTCTCTCTAAGTATACTTCTTCTAGCTACCCTGAGGATAATAATAATTTTTAAGAATTACTAATAACATATTTTCTTATAGAAATACAAATCATTTGAACTTATTGGGTCCCTTAAAAAGATTTTTTTCCCTTTCTTAATTACCTTTTGGTGATTCTCTTGAGTTCTGTGTTTGGGCATCAAACTTTCTGTTTAAGTCAGGTCTTTTCTTTAGGAATACTTAGAAGTCTTCTATTTTATTAAATGACCATAATTTCCCTTGCAAGAATATAGTCAATTTACTGGGTGGTTGATTCTTGGTTGTAGACCCAATTCCCTTGCTTTGTGGAATATCATATTCCATTCCTTCCTGTCTTTCATTGTGGATGCACCCAGGTCCAGTGTTATCCTAACTATGGTTCCATAATACCTGAATGGTTTCTTCTTAGCAGCTTGTAGTATCTTTTCCTTGGTCTGGTAGTTTTTTAATTTGGCTACAATAATCCTGGCATTGTCAATAGGGGATTAAATGCAGGAGGTAATTTGTGGATTCTTTCAATCTCCACTTTTCCCTCTTGTTCAAGAATCTAGGGGCAGTTTTCTTGGATAATTTCCTATAGAATGATGTCCAGGCTTTTTCTTTTGTCATGATTTTCCAGTAGCCCAATAATTCTTAAATTGTCTCTCCTCAATCTGTTCTCCAGATCTGAGGTTCTGCCAATGAGATGTTTCATATTTTCCTCAAATTTTTCATTCTTTTGATTTTGTTTTATAGATTCTTGCTGCCTTGTGAAGTCTTTTGCTTCTAGTTGGGGGATTCTAATTTTTAAAGACTGAATTTCATCCCTGGGTTTTTGGTCATCCTTCTCCTTCTGGTCTATTTTTTTCCCTAGGTCATCTTTTAATTTCTTTGCCTTGTTTTCAAGCTGGTCAATTCTGACTTTCAAGATACTATTTTCTTGTTTTAGTTCATGTGCCTATGTTTCCAGTGTAATGGTATAATTTGAGGAAAGGTCTGTGGTAAAAGGGGATTTTGAAAGGAGGTTGTCAGGGACTTGCTAGGTAAGTAATATGTGTTACAAGTAGGCTGAAATAAGGAGATTCAGGATATAATAGGGCTGAAGTCAGGAGTATAACACTGAAGGGAACAAAGATCTTCAGGGAGAGGGAGAATTAATCTAAACAGGCAAAGACAGCTGGGCTTATAGACTAGGACTTAGACTTAAAGACAAACTGAGGGAAATAGACTGAACTGAAATTAACTACAGGCTTTAGTTAATTTCACAGGAATGGACTTGTTTTGAAGTTACACCTTTATTCAAGATGGATACCTGGCTTCCCTTCAAGCCCAGAGTATGTTGGTTCTTTCCCTCTTCTTCCTTCTCTTACTAATTAAATGACAAAGTAACTAACATGTCTGTTGAAACACAAAGGGGTTATTGTCTTTAAGGATGATTTGTCAGGAAAGTGGATTGAGGAAGCCCTAACAGTTGTTTATAGGAACCTCAGGTGGGGGAAGGGAGGCAGAGATGGAGTCTGAGCAAGGTCCTGCCTTAGCTCAGCTCTCAAGGTGCTCTTAATGTCTAAAGGGAATAAATGATGACTAACCAATTTCTTTAGATATAATACTGCCAAATTATAGTTAAACCCCTTACAGATTTGAACTACTCTCTAATTTACTTTCCTTATTAACTCCACAGACATTTAAGGTAAGGGAAGGAAGGTAGGAAATAAGATAGGATATGGAAATACAAAGGGTTTATCTAAACTAACAATTCTTAAATAAATATTCCAAAGCTAGGCTAAATTTCAATTCTTCAGATAGGCAAGGAAGCAGCTCAGCTGGTCTGAAACTCTCTCTAGGAGATTCCCCAAACCAACTGAAACTCCCCTCAAGATTCTAAACTCCTAACTGATTTCAGAACTCAGCCAAAGCTTGAAAAAAACTATCATGACCCCCTCTCTCTGTACTACACCAGATGACTTGTTTTCCTTTGTAAGTTCTTTTCCCAATTGTCTTCAGCCTCTGTTAATTGTTTTTTGAATTGAGTTTTGAGTTCTTCCAAAGTGTGAGTACAATTTGCTGTGGTTTCTGCATTTTTCTTGGTGTTCCTTGGTCTTCCTCTGTTCCATTTGCTCTTTGTTCATTACTTGGATAGAAGCTGTTGATTATAATTTCTTTTCTCTTTTTCTGTTGTTTACTCATATTTTTGCCTTCTCCCCTACCAAACCCCCCCTCCCACCATTATTGGCTGTAATCTTGCTCCTCTGAGAATTTTCTGGATCTGTGGGTTTGGGCTATTCTGTCCTGGAGTGGCTTCTTCTCTGCTCTGCTGTTTGATTAGATTAGGCTGATGGAATGTGAATAAACCCTGAGGTCAGATCTTTCCCAGCTGGCAGTAGAAGCTGAAGGTGTAGAGGCTGAAGGGAGCTGTGCTTTCTGCTGTGTTATCAAGGTATTCTCTTGTGGTTCCTGCCTTCTCCCTGGGATCTGAGTCAGCAGGATTCTTATGGAGGCTCTCAGTATAGTCTGTGGGGGAAGGGTGTTAGAGATTGAGCTTCCCTGCCTTCTGAAAGCTTCTTAACTGCCCTTTGAAGTTGAATGGAGCAGGAGGATGTCCAGTGTTGTGTGCAGATGCAAAGCTCTGTCCTGTTCTTAGATATGGTTTTCTGTCCCCTTGAAGCACTTCGCTTTTGGTTAATATATGGAAAGGTTTTCAAAGAGTTCTGGACTTTTGCTGCTTCTAAGAGGCCATCTTGACCCAGCTTTCTCCATCCCCACAAATACCCATTTGAGGGTTTTTTGAATAGATACTAGAGTGGTGGGCCATTTCTTTCCCCACCTCATTTTAGAGATGAGGAAACTGAGACAAATAAGGTTTAGAGACTTGCCCCAGGTCACATAGCTAGTAAGTGCCTAAGGCTGGATTTGAACTCATGTCTTCCTGACTCTAGGCCTGGCATTCTATTTATTATGCCATCTATCTGCTCTAAACATTCAGTAGCATTTTTAAATGACTCTGATATAAGTGCTTTGGATGATGGACGGAATATATCTACAATGGCCAAGCCACACAGTCATTATTCATAAGATTTTTCATTATCACTATTTGGAAGACATTTTTCCCCTTCCAATACCAAGTTGACATCATCCTTCATATTTCTAATTTCTAGAGGAGAGTTTGGCATTTGGGATTGACAAAAATACACATAAGGAATCTAGATAAATTTAATGAAGGTGAGTGACATACATGTGTCTAAGCATAAATAGATGAAATATAATGAATAAATTATGTCTGCTATTAGTAGGAAATAATCAAACAAAAGTTAAATAGTAAACCTTTATAGTAATTTGGAGTATCTGAATAATGCCAACGATAAATAAGATATTTCTGGCCTTGTTTAAAAGGTAGATTTAATAATTCAGGACCAAGGAAGCTCATCTTTTCACAAAGGATTTTGTTAGGTGGAAACAACATGTTTAAAATGCATACCCATAACCTGAAACTTTGAATGATTAACTTTAGATTTCAGCAGACACTGGGGCCAGACGTGCCCTGATTCACATATTTTAACTCAACATATACAATAATTCTTTTGCAAACAGCTAATTTCCAAGTTCTTAAAAACCACTGTAGTTAGTTGTTTCTCACAACTGTCTTAACCTGTGAAGATTTTTTGCAAATCACAGATGTTCTGGTATTGTCCTTTCTTTCCCATTTAGTTGCTTTTACTCTGTGGCTTGTGAAATGGAGGAATTAAGGTCTAGAAGTGGTAATGAGAGAGTTACTACCCTCTTACCAATATATCTTTCTCTTCTTTTTTACTGATTATTCCTGCTCTGTTTCTGGACATTAGACTTACATAGAATAAAGAGGAGTAGGATCTTGTTTTGTGTCTAATATTTATTAGTATATTACCTTAGATAAATCATTTACCTTCTCTATACTGTAGCACTCAGATACATATGATAAAGAAAATAATTTTGAAAAGGTATAATGTTAGGTGTGAGGGTAAAGGTAAGGTAGAATGAAAGGTGGAATGGGAGAAAGGAGAGAGGAAGGTAGAGGAAGGGAAAGGAAGGTAGCCATCTCTAACCCTGGCAAGGGGGAACTAGACCAAAGCCCTTCCAGGGCTCAAATAAAAGATCAGAGAGCAATTTAGGGCTTAGAATAGTTAGGTTTTATTTAAATTAGAAAAGGGAAGATCTAGGGAAAACTGGGAGGTTACTAGGGAGAAAGACCCCAAGAGAGAGCTGAGGGCAGATAGTGTCAGCCAGCCTCTAGGCTCCAGTGAGCAGAGCCTCCAGGGTAGCGAGCAGAATGAGCACCAAACTTTTTTTTTAATACTTTATCCAACACCTCCCAAAAAGTAAGTGGGAGGTGTCAGGGTAAGTTGTAGCAGGGAACCCTGGGAGACATAGTCTCCCAGGGCTCCCAATAATTTCAAATGACACATAGAAAAAAAGAAAACAGTAGATTTGGAGTCAAAGGACTAAGAATAAAAACCCAGTACTTCTTTCTATTATTCATCTGAAACTAAGAAGGTCAAGCCACCCTTTTGAGCTTATTTCCTCTTCTTTGAAAAGAGGAGGTTGGGATAAATTATCTTGAAAATACCTTTGCAAACTCTCAATACCATAATTTTAAACACATATTTTCTCATGTATTTAAATACTGACTTAACTGGAGAATTTAACAAGTCTAAGAAAGACTCAGAAAGCTGGAGAGTGACGAGCGCTAACACCAATAAACTCCAGGTCTTTGTTAATAGATGTCTAAGCTACATCTTGAACATCAGATGGCCTGAAAAGATCTCCAATGCTAGTCTCTGGGAAAGAACAATCCAGTATCCCATTAGTCAGGACATAAAGAAACGTAAGTGGAGATGGATAGGACATACGCTACGAAAACCGGAAGACAACGTAGCCAGACAAGCATTGAGCTGGAACCCTTCAGGGAGGAGGAAAGTTGGAAGACCAAAACAGACCTGACGAAGATCTGCCGAAAATGAAACAAAAACAGTTGGAATGACATGGGCCCAGCTGGGGGAAGTTGCCCAGAACAGAGTCCGCTGGTGTGAGATGGTTGAGGCCCTATGCTCCTAAGGAGTCAACAGGAATAATAATAATAAATAGTAATAAGAAAGACTGACAGAATTAAGAAAATTTTGGTTCTATAGCTTTCCAGTTTGGTCCTGATGCCTAAATTAGACAGTCAGTGAGAAAAGTAGTATGAAAATGTACTCCATTCACACATTCCGAGATAAATCATTTTCCTCCTTACATGTAGCTTTGTACTCCATGAGACTTAGCACCAACAAACTGATATCACTACAATTTACTACACTAAATATTTGAAATTGCAAATGTAGAGGCTTTGCTGTTCTTGTGGATAAACTATAGGTTTTCCCTAGTGGTGGGAAGGCTAAATATCCAAAGAAATGGGAGTGACCAAGTTTGAGAAAAATTGTAGAAAAATCTCTTCATTGAGAAGATAATCCTCTCATTGTAGTAGACAGTTTATTAATGGGAGAAAAAAATTGGGTCTAAATGTGAAGGCTTGGGTAAAAGTCCAAATCTGCCACTTATGAATTGTGAGACAATGGGCCACTCCATTTCAGTTTCCTCAGACAGAAAGTAAGAATAATAGAATCTCATTCAATCTAATCAAATATAACTACCTGATCATTAATATAGCATTAATTATGTACAGACACTACAATTATGTACAGACATAACAATTTTTAAAAGTTTTCTGGACAAGATACTTTTATTCTCCTTGAGTTGGAGGTGTGAAGGAGAGGTGAAGAATGATGATGGTTATAACATATAAAAAGATACATGAGAATGTTTTGATTTAAAGAAGGAAAAAGCATGAGGATTGAGGAAATCAAGAAAAGTTCCTAATTTAGTTGATCAGTTATTCAGTAATGTTCAAATCTTCATGATCCAATCATCCATAATGTACTAACTAGACTCTTCTTTCATCCATTATCTTCTGAAATCTGTACAAGTTCATGCTCATTGTTCCATCATGTTATTTATCCATCTAATCTTCTGCTGTCCCCTTTTCCTTTTGTCTTCAATTTTTCTCAATATTAAGTTCTATTTCAGTGAGTCCTGTTTCCTTATTTTGAGGCCCAATACCAAGCTTCACCTTCAGAATTGACATTTTGATATTTTAGTTCTACTAATCCATGAACAATTAAGTTTCTTTAATTATTTAGGTATGTCTTTATTTCTATAGTTATACATTAAATTTACATAATCTCTAATAAATCATGAAAGATATACTTTCAAGTAATTAAAATTTCTATAGTTAGTTTTAATTTAATTTCTTATTAGTGCTTTTCTTATTGTTTGTATTGGTTGTCTAAAGAAATTCTGATGGTTTTTGTGGATTTTTTAATATGTTGAAACTTTGCTGAACTTTCAATTATTTGTTATCATTATTTGACTCTCTTGTTCAGTCATGTCCAATTCCTCATGATCCTGTGAATCATAGCACAGTAAACTATCCATGACTTTTTCTTGGTAAAGATACTGGAACAGTTTGCCTTCTATAATGGATTAAGGTAAATAGAGCCTAAGTAATTTGCTATAGGTCACATAGCCATTGAGGCAAGATTTGAACTTGTCTTCCTGATTCCAAACCCAGTGCTTAATTTACTGAGCCTGCTAGCTACCTCTTTCCTGTCTTCTCTTTAACTTCCAATATTTATTAGTTTTATTTTCCAACTCCTTTGCTTTACTTTCTTCATTATTTCTCTTCTTTTCTAGTTTATTTTTTTTATTCTTAAATTTCATTTTCTTATTTATGAACTGTATGCTCATTTATTCCTTCACTCTTCTCTCTATTCCTTATGAGTTTAACATTTATTTAATGTCAAGTTTTAACTTTCTCTTCTAATTTCTATCATCATTTTTAGAAACATTGCCCCATCATTTTTTTTCTGTTTTTGCCTATTCATAGAACGAATTATTAGTTCTTAAGAGATACAGCTTTAGACAAAATCAACAGAGCATGGCAAAAATGATCACGTTCCAAATATTAATTCCTAATCCTACATTCTGCCCTCATCAAGATCTTTATCACAATTTGTTCTATCTTATCTCTAGATCTAAGTTCGCTTCCTATTCTCTGTATCAACTTCTCTTAAGAGCTCACAGGGGCCAGCCAGGTGGATCGTTGATAGTGATCCAGGTCTGGAGATGAGAGGTCCTGGTTTCAAATGTGGCCTCAGATACTTCCTAACTGTGTGACCATAGTCACTCACTTAACTTTAGTTGCCTAGCTCTTATTGCCCATTTGCTTTGGATCTGATAATTATTGATTATAAAACATAAGGTAAGTATTTTTTTTAAAGAACTCATAGATTCCGGTATTTTGGATATGATATGCCCATAGAGACACAAGACTCTCTCAAAGAAAGTTATTCTCACTTCTGGTAATTAGTCTCAGGTTTTCAAGATATATAAGTTTGGATTGAAGCTTAAGCTTCTTTCTTTTGAAATTATACTGTTCAATTCCCTTGTATCATTTTTTGAGGTGAAGAAATAATCCTGCATTATTCAAACTTCTTTCTCTTCATATGTCAAGGTCTTTCTCTTTACTAATTAAAGAAATCTCTGCATTGTCATTGAAACTGTTCATCTAAAGTACACTATATATTAGAATTTATTATTTTTTGGAAGTGATCAGTTGCCATAACTAGTCATTTCTTTATTTTCACATTTCATTTTTTCTTTATTCACAGTCACCACCTTACATTAGAAACACATAATTTCTTTAAAAAATTAATGTTTTACTTTATTTTTCAATTGTATGTAGAAATTAATTTTTGCAATTTTTTCTGATATTTTAGGATCCAGATTTTCTCCCTCCCTCTCCACCTTCCATGAGGCAGTAAGTAAATGGTCTGTTATAGGTTTTACTTGTGTTTCCAAGCAATACAAATTTCCATATTCCCCATGCCATGACAGAAGACACACATCACATATACAATAATAATAAAATCATGAAGGAAATATCGTGAAAGGTGCCATGCTTTGATCTTAAATCCGATTCCAACAGTACCTTCTTTGGCTTTGAATAACATTTTTGTTCATCATGAGTCCCTGGGTTTATCTTAGGACCTTATTTTACTGGTGAGTTTAGTACTTCGTAATTGATAATTTATAGTTTTTCTGTTACTATATATACTTTTATACTGATTCTGCTTACTCACTTTGCATCAGTTCATATAAGTCTTTCCAGGTTTTATTTAATTCATTCTGTTCATCATTTCTTATGACACAATATTAATCCATTACTACCATATACCACCACTTGTTCAACCATTCCCCAAATGACACCCATTTCCAGCTCTTTGCCACTACAGAGCTGCTTAAAATATTAATGTGTAGGTAAGTTCTTTTAGACTATCTCTGATTTCTTTCTGATACAGGCCCAGTAGCAGTATTGCTGAGTGAAAAGGTATACATTATTTTTTGAACCTTAGGTTGTGGTTTTAGTTTGCTCTCTAGAATTGTTGGATCAATTCACCTTTTCGCCAAAACTATTTTTGAATCCCAATTTGCACACATCCCCTTCAATGTTTAACATTTTCTTTTTGTTCATATTAGTCAATCTTATAGATATGAGGTCTTATCTAAGAATTGTTTTAGTTTACCTTTTTCTAATCAATAGTGATTTGGGGCATTTTCTTATGTGAATATAGTTTTCATTTCTTTCTCTGAGAACTGTCTGTTCATAGCCTTTGACTATCAATTGTGGAATTCTTTGTTTTCTTATCCATTTTACTCAGTTCCCTATATATTGGAGACACTTACTATAAATGTTCTCCCAATTTGTTTTTCCCTTCTAATCATGGTTGCATTGGTTTTGTTTATGTAAACCTTTTTTAATTTGCTGTCATCAAACTTATGTATTTCATTATGTTTTACATGTCTTGTTTGACCATAAATTCTTCTCTTATCCATAACTCTTATGGGTAAACTTTTCCATGTTCACATAATTTGTTCATGGCGTCCCTCTTTTTTTCTAGATCAAGTGTTCATTTTGACTTTGTCTTGATGTATGGTTATATACGTTTGTCGATGCCTAGTTTCTGCCATATTGTTCTACAATATTCCCAACAGTTTTTGTGAAATAGAGAGTTCTTCCCAAAAGGTTGGATATTTGGATTTAAGGAACATGAGGCTACTATGATCATTGACTATTGTGTGTTGATTTCCTAAGCCAATCCAATGATACACTACACTATTTCTTAGCCAGTACTTAATTTTTGTTATGATTACTGCTTTAAAGTATAATTTGAAATCTGTTTTGGTGAGACCTTCTTCCTAATATATATTTTTTTCAATATTTCCCTTGATTTTCTTAACTTCTTTTTCTTCCATATGAATTTTGTTATTGTTGTTTTCTGGTTCTTGTAAATAATTTTTGGGTTGTTTTATTGGTATGGCACCTGAATAAGTAACTTAATTTCATTTTCATTTTTATTTATTGCCTTGGCCTATCCATGAGTAATTAATAATTTTAAAATTGTTTAAGTCTAACTTTATATCTATGTACATTTATCAGTTTTTACCTGGACTATTGCATTATCCTACTTATTCTCCTAATGGTCTCAAGTCTCTTCTATTTTAATATATTTCTCACAAAATTTCTAAAGGGATTATCCTTAAATACAGACTTAACCCTTTCGTTCTTATCTGCTCAACAAACTCTATTGAGTCCTTATTACCTCTACAATAAAATATAAATGTTTTGATTTGGTTTTTCAAGATCTTCATAACTTGGACCCATTCCAAACTCTGTTTTCAACCTAATTATGTATCATTCTCCTTTCTCAATACTGGCAGTCTGCCAAAATGACCATATCTCTCTGAATTACATATAACATTCCATTTTCCATCTCTGTCTCTTTGTACTGGCTTTCTCTGTTCCTGGAATATAATCCTCCTCATTTATCCCTCAAATAATCCTTCACTTCCTCCAAAACCATCTTTACTTGAAATCATTCTCATTTTCTCCCAATTCTACATTCCTTAATTCTTCTCTAATAATCTATATTTAATTATTTTTATTATTTTTATTTAACCTGTGAATATTGATTCTACATGTATCCATGTATATACAAAAAATGTGCACTGAAGAATGTAACTAACTTATGATTAAGGAATATTTTAACATTTTTTTAATGTTTTTTTCAACATGTAGTTCAGTACCTGGCACATTTTAATTGAAATTTAATAGATGTTTGTTAATTGATCACTATCTATATTCAGAAGTTCTGTGAAATTTAGTGTACTGATTTATGTTATTCAGATTTTTATAATTTAATTAATTAATTAGTTTTAGAAAAAATTTCCATGGTTACATGATTCATGTTCTTTCTCTCACCTCAATCCCCCTTTCCCCAAGACAATACACATTTCCACTGGGTTTTACGTGTGTCATTGATCAAGTCCTATTTCCATATTATTGATTGTTGCACTGGGGTGGTCATTTAGAGTCTACATCCTAAGTCATATCCCCATCAACCCATGTGTTCAAGCATTTGTTTTTCTTCTGTGTTTCTACTCCCACAGTTCTTTCTCTGGATGTGGATAGTATTCTTTCTCATAAGTCCCTCAGAATTGTCCTGGATCATCACATTGTTGCTAGTAGAGAAGTCTGTAATGTTCGATTGTACCACAGTGTTATCAGTCTCTGTGTACAAGGTTCTTCTGGTTCTGCTCCTTTCACTCTGCATCAATTCCTGGAGGTCTTTTCAGTTCACATGGAATTCTTCCAGTTTGTTATTCCTTTGAGCACAATAGTATTCCATCACCAGCAGATATCACAATTTGCTCAGTCATTCCTCATTTGAAGGACATTCCCTCATTTTCCAGTTTTTTGCCACTACAAAGAGTGTGACTATAAATATTTTTGCACATGTCGTTTTCCCTATGATCTCTTTGGGATATAAACCCAGCCGTACTTTGGCTGGATCAAAAGTTAGGCAGTCTTTTAGAGCTCTTTGGGCATAGTTCCAAATTGCCATCCAGAATAGTTGGATCAATTCACAGCTCCACCAGCAATGCCTTAATGCCCCAATTTTGCCACATTCCCTTCAACATTTATTACTTTCCTTTGCTGTCATGTTAGCTAATCTGCAAGGTATGAGGTCATACCTCAGAGTTGTTTTGATTTGAATTTCTCTAATTACAAGAGATTTAGAATACTTTTTTATGTGTTTATTGATAGTTTTGATTTCTTTATCTGAAAATTGCCTATTCATGTCCCTTGCCCATTTATCAATTGGGGAATGGCTTGATTTTTTATACCATTGATTTAGCTCCTAATATATTTCAGTAATTAGACCTTTGTCAGAGTTTTTGTTATAAAGATTTTTTTCCAATTTGTTGACTCCCTTAAAAATTTGTCATATTCTACTAAGAGAACTATCATCTTTAAATTATCACTGCGCATCTTCCTGGTCAGCTACTTTGGCTTGTACATCCTCAGGGTGTTCTTTTGATGTTTTTAGCCTTATGTTTTTTTTATCTTTGATGGATTTTTTTATTGCATTCGAGGGTTTTGTTTTGCAAATCTGCTCATCTCTCCCTCAATTGATGAGATTCTTTATTGAGGTTTACCTAAAAAAAACCTTCTATTTGAATTTTCAAATTTTGCATTAAGAATTCTATGATCTGATCTAAAAATCACCTCTAATTTCTTCTTTAGGCCTTGAGTTTCTCTTTTGAGACATTTTTGAATTTCTTGTTAGTCCATAAAGATTACAGAGTCTAAAGCAGGGGTCAGCAAGGTATCACTCTCGAGCCGTATCTGGCATGGCTCTTTCTGCAGGAGCCACAAAGTCAATTTTTTTTCAGGCACTGTTACAGGAGTGCCCACTGTTACAGGAGCATGCACTGTGAGCACTGTACGGCTTTCACAAAATCACATTTTAAAAAATTTGGCATTTATGACTCTCATTGCCAAAAAGGTTGCCGACCCCTGGTTTAAAGTATTCAGGATTTCATTAGATGTTGATTCACTTTTCTTTGCATTCTAGTTCATAAAATTTTGTATTCTCTTAGTATTTACTGATCTTTCCAGAATCAGGATCTTTTCCCTTGATTTGTCACTTGAGTACTGAATTTTTATTGAAGTATTTTCTCTCTAAATTATTGTTTAAATTTTAATTGTTATATATGTTTTTAAATCCTCTTTCACTTTCTGGCTCTTTGCAGTTGCTTAGTGAGTGGATCCTTAAATATGGGGAAAAAAGACTGCATAAGCCACCTCAGGGATTGCTGGCCTTAATCCTTACACAGGTTATTCTCTTGTGGAATAAAAACGATCCCTCTGTTTCAGTACAATTTCACTCATGACTGGTGCAACTGATTATGTTTACATCATCTCTTTTTTTTTCCCTCATGACTTGGAAGAGGAATCATTTGCTGTTTCTCATGTAGAGAGAATATAAAGAGATATTACCATAGAGTTTTAAAATCAGGATAGATTTGTAGATTTGCCCTGGTAGCAACCTTTAAATTAGTTTGGCACTCATGATATAATATGTTGAGGCTGTGAGGATGCATTTTGGGTTCTTTAGATTTTAGAGTTTGTTGATGCTAATTCATAAGATTTTACTTAATCAAGTCTCTCGTTTCTTTTGTTTGTGGATGTAGCTTTAATAACTAAATATCTAATACATATTTTTGGCAGCTTGGAGAGTTTAAATGAATTGCATAAAATGGATCATCCCACATGTTGCTGTTCATTAGATCCAAAAGAGTGAGGCCTATTTCTTATGACCTATATCATCTTAATCAAGTTACTCAACCTTTAAGACTCTCATTTTCCTGATTTATAAATTGATGAGTTAGACTAGATAATATCTGGGAAACTTTCAGCTCTACCCTCTAGGAAATGTCTTCAGGAAAATAAAATGCATGTATTTGTGTGTGTATATAGACATACAAATGCACACATATACACACAATATATATACCCCTAATGAAAGATTTCTAATGTTCTTTCCACATATATCAAAATGTTTTTTTTTCTTTTTCCTCAAGTCATCACCCCATGATGCTAAGGCATTCACTGAAATGGCTAAGTACTCCTAGATAATTATATAGTTATAAACTATATATCCTGCCATTCATTTGAGGACTTCCTCTAAAGATTTGTGCTCTTAGCTAATGTAAGCCCAGCTTTTTACAAAATTCAATGGCTCAGTTGTTCCTTTTAATTAGAGTGATCCTATCTATGGAACAATTGTCTATTCAAATGTACCATTTTAAAAGGTGAATCTAGTGCAGTTATAGTTATTAAGGAAATTCAGTCATAGTTTCACATAGGACAGTTTCAAAGCCCTTGAATAGTTCCCTGGCTGTAAAGGACATTCCCATGGACAATATAATTATGAATCTTCATAGACATATGTCAATGACTGGGAGATTGGAAAGATGGTTGGACCCTTATTTTTTGGAATGGTTTTATTTTCCTATGCAGATTGTGTTCCTTTGTAGTGTTCGGTATGCTTCCAGCACAAAGAAGTCTAGTTCAATTATGAACCCAGTTTTAGATATGCCTTTGGAAATACCTGGAATTTCATTTTTCTCCAATTATGAAGATGAGGATTTTTTTACATGTCAGAAATGTGTCCAAATGAAATCCCTAATGGATTATAGTTTTAGTCTATTTGTATTACCTTTTTGTATTTCCTAAAAAAAATAGCTGGTATTGGAGGTTGTGCATCATAGTATATGTCAAAGTAGCTTTCAGAATTTTGGAAAATGAAGGGGGTTTTTAAGTGACTTTTCCGTGAATTTGAATTTTAATCAACTCATGTTTTTTTCCTACGCAATATTCAAATATGCATTATTTTCAAAATAGCCATGTCATTTACAGAATATTCAAGAATATGTGATTGCATTTTACTTTGATTTTTAAAATTAAAAATAATTTAATATATAGTATTCAAATTTACCTCATTGAACTTTAGGGCCATTATATTTCTATTCCTCAAAAACAAGTTAAAAACATGATGGAAACAATTATCAAGAATAATAAATAAAACAATAATCAGCAATAAGTTGATTTTATTTCTTTTTCAGATATTGTTTTTATTCATCATAAGCTCTGTGGTAACACTGATCATATTATAATAGATTTAGAATTGTGGGTGATATTGAAGATATACAGGGAAATTTAGCATCTGGACAGAAGGGGCCCTTCAAACCTACCCAAGCATCATGCAGATAATGCTTCAGAGGGCAGATAATAGAGGCAAGTGGTATCTAAGAGATCTTGTAGTATGAGTTGAGGAGCAGAAGAGCAGGAGAGAGCAGACAAGTATAATCTCTACAAAAGAAGATATTATCTTCCAAAGTGAAAGAACTCCTGGAAGCAAAGCTCAGAAGGCTAGAGATCTGCTGTCTGCTGGGGAAATTTTCAATTTTTAAAGAGGAAAAGATAATTACAGAGTTAAGGAAGTAATGAAGGTCAGAACACAATTGTCATGCTGCTCACTGGGAAGAGTTGATGAGGCAGCTTAAGAAAAGAGAAGATTTCCTAGTGACAAATAGTTCTCCTTTCACTTGGTATAACATCTATTATTAAACCATTAGAAATTCACTTGTTTCAGTATTGAAACTTTTTTCAATTTTCATGAAATATCTATAAAAATACCAGCCCTTCTAAACATGACAGTGCCCTCAAGGTCACCATCAGAATGAATTGCTTTATCAAATTCTCCGGATGGACATCTGGTTTACCAGGCCATTTTAGTCCATCCCTCTTTCCTCATTTCTCAGCAATTCAATACTGATATATGCCCAGTAACCTTCTCTCTTTTTTTGTAAGTTGCTTGACTCCTTAAATTGAAAGAGTAGTTTAAAAATTGGACTCTGGCTTTGTCTATTGATTCATATCTGAATTTTCTAATTAGCTCATTTTTCCTGAATAGGGAATTTCTCAACATATTTCAGTTCTTGAGCCTCCTTCGTTTCTACTTGTAGGTCCTGCTATAGTTGTTTCTGAGTACAAGCTGTAAAGTTTCATCCTCACAATTCTCTGCTGCCCAGGAATGGATCTTATTCATCCATACTTATATTTATACTAAATACTCATTTCCACAAATACAGCCAACTGACAGTCCTCTGTTATTCATTCTCACAGGTTTTGAGTTATCTATGGATTACCATAACCAAAATTACACTTAACTCATTTTGTAATTATATTTAATGCCATGTTTAGAGACATGATTTAGATGGAAATTACTATCTTCTAAACTGAACACAAAATTTTAAGTACTGAAGACTGAAAATCATTTTTCTCCACTCATGACCAGCACATATACACACACATGATTTTGCCATTTTACTTTCTGGAGATATGTCATATTTCTCAGCTGAGATCACTTGAGTGAAACTAATTCAATTTCCTGTCTTTCAAATGATCTACTGCCAATTAAATCCTACTCTTTGTTTACTTTAGAAAATGTTATTAGGCTTCACTTTGACCCCTCTTAGAGGCATCACTGTTTAAATATCTAAGATGATCCATTGATTAGAAGAAATGGATATACTGTTAATTATTTTTAATCTGAAACAGATTTGATGGATGTTACATGATTAGTATTCATTGTGGCCCATAGGACACTGTCTACTCATATTTATTTCCCTTTCTCAATTTACATAACCCCACATCAGACTAATGTATGGTAATATTTTTTACAACACAAAAGAATATTGGATTTGGAATCAGAGGAACTGTACCCAAATTCCAGATCTATAAATTTACTATTTGTGTGACCTGCAGTAATTATTCCATCAATCAACTAGGAGTTATTAAGTGTCTAGGCGGCAAACATGATGCTAAACACTGGGATACAAAAAAAGGTAAAAATAATTCTGTTCTCAATGAACTCACAGTCTAATGTGAGAGACAACATTCAAAGAACTAAATAAAAACAAGATATTGACAGGATAAATTGGAGACAGTTAATAAAGGGAAGGCAAAAGGATTAAATGGAATTAGAATAAGTTGTGCTACAACTAGGAGGGGAATTATCACATATCTTCTGCAGTTACCAAACTGATTTTACTTAAGCACAGGTTTGATTTTCTTTCCAGTATTCAAACTCCAGTGACTACCTGTTGTCTCTGAGAAATACTATAAATTCAGTTAGACTTTTGCATACCTTCATAATCGTGGTCTAATATATCATATCCTTATATATTATTCCACTTCCTAGAATCTATGGTCTAGCTAACTTGCTCTTCTCTCTGTTCTGTCTCCCACATCTATGTCCTTCAGTGGCCATTCTCAGTGATTGGAATACAGTCCCTACTCATTTCCACCTCAAAGAATCCTTCATTTTCTTCAAAACTCAGCTCAAGTACCAGATTTTGATCCACCTCAAATGCTAGTGTCCTTTATCCAGAAACATATTGGTAAAAATTTAATACCAACTCTTTAAAAAAGAACACACAGCACATGTGTAGGTGTAATATGAGTCATTAACATTTACTTTATCACTTTCTTAAATATTGGCAGTGAATAAAACAATAAATCAAGTCTATTTTGTAATGTTTGCCCATTTTCATGGTATAGATACTTATGATAAAAAATTAATAATCAACACTCTATAGCTAGACTGAGCTGACTCCAGAACACTCCTGCCCCTCTTTCTACCCTATCTTGTTCTGATTATTTATATGTTCATATATGTAAACATTTTCTGCCTCTATAGAATACAAACTCCTTTTGAAAAGAGATGTTTTCCTTTTCCATCTTTTTGTCTCCATTGTTTAGCACAGAACCTGATAAACAGTGGGGTACTTATTAAATGTGTATTGATTGACACATTGATAAGAGGAAATGCTGAGAAAGAATATGGGTAAATTAAAAGAATGAAAATTGAGAAAACAACAGAGAAATTTATGGTCTTCATTGGAAATCTATAATCAGGTCCTAACCAATATTTCACCAAAAAATGACACCACAAACAGAGCTCAAGGTGATCATGATTTGCAACTAGAGGTAGCTAATACTGTAAATATTCACAAATTGTAGACTTACATAAGGCATTCTGGCATAGTAGCTATATTGCAGAACTGAGTAAAGCAAATTTGCCAACAGGTTCTCACAGCTTGCTTGGGTATATTTATGTACAAATATGTAGGAAACCTAATATTTAATCCATAGATAGGAATGTACTTATACAACTACATGATTCATTCACACACAACACAAGGATTTCACATGGGTCAATTTAATTTCCAATTTAAAAATATCACTGCTGGTGCTTAATATTACCAAAACAAATACTTTAAAGCAAAATAAGTAACCTTATTGGCCACATCAGACAATTTATGCCTTACTCTATCTACCTCTTCTCTACTACTGACACATGTTTCATCCATCAGTGACAAAATTCATCCTTCTAATCAGTGGTCCTATCTGGCCCATTAGGATCAATTAAGCAGGTTTACAGTCCATTCTGGATTGTTTTAAGAGGTACACCTTTTTTAACCCAACAAGAAGAAGAACAAATATGTTAGGGAAAACTAGTATTCACTTCTATCATTAATTCCTTTTTACAAAATGTTTCCTGGTTGATATATATTTTCTTTTTAATTATGATATTGGTTCTTATATGACTTTGTCAAAATTGTTATTCAGACCAAATTAAAGACATGAACTAGAAAGTATGCAAAATTTAGCGTTTTCCATTGCAGAAAAGATAGAAATTTTTTATACAATGTAATTGCTGATATTCATGACACTTTAATTTCCCTTCCCTTTTTGTTTTTCCACAAACTTATGGCATTTATAATGAGAGATTTCTATTTCCTCATGAACTATTCTCCCCCCCCCCATTTAATTTCTATTCTAGTCATTTTATTTAAATTATTCTTAAAATCACTATTGATCTCCTAATTCTCACATCTAGTGTCTATTAGGTATTAGTTACATGAATTGGACAAGTCATGTAACCCATGTGAGACTGGGTTTCCTCATCCATAAAATGGAGTGATGATAGCATCTATAAAATGAAGATTGAAGTTCCTTCACATTTTTATAAGAAAATCTTTGAATTCCTCATGCTTATGGTCTTTATTTACCATTGATCATTGTCATTTACCCCTTTCTTCTTGCTACGCTCTCCTTTATTGACTCCTGATAGTTTGGCATACTTTAGCCTTTCTTCTTTCATCTTCCTCCTCTCCTTCTAAAAATACAGAATTGTCCTTAGATTTCATTCTTAATTTTCTCTCTTCTTAACAATGTCATTCACTAACATGGCTTCAAATAACACTTCTATTATTTCCAAAAATATTATGTCTATTTCCAGATGTCAAAGAATATACAGGCCAATGTTTAATAATTGACTCTCTGGGGAAAATATGTATATATGACATAATTTTAAGTTTGATCAAGAGTAACATTTTCTCCATTACTTTCATAAGTCTATATCGGTGATGGGCAAACTTTTTAAAGAGGGAGCCAAAGGAAAGGAAATGCTCATCCATCAGTCTGTTTCTAAGGCAACTCTTTTGAAGTTTCATTAATCCTACTCATAGTATTTGTCAGATTAGAAATAATGTCGCACAGTTGGATAGAACCCTTCAGGGGGCCACATCTGGCCCGGGGTGTAGTTTGCCCATCACTGGTCTAGATCACCAACAAAATAATAATTTAATCTATAATTCATGGCATTTACCAATTTGAGGATCAAAATGAAAATTACAATAGATTCTCTTAAGCCAGTTGAAGTTCACTTTAGCACGTCACTGACTATGCCCCAGTTTTGTATGATGTACCAAGAGCAACATGTCCAAAACTAAACCCATTCATATTGCTGCAAAAATTCATTTGTGATAATAGAAATGATTCTCCCTGACTTAAAATCCAGTAGTTATCCCCAGGCTTAAAACTTTAGGATTATCTTGACTTTTACAATATCTTATTCATCCTACCATTAATTTATCTCTCACAGCTATCTTCTTTTTTCTCCATCTGCTATTAATCTAATTCAGGCTTTGAGGCACCTACCTATAGGCATCCATAAAATATTTGCTGAATATCTGTGCACATGTGTATATTATTTCTGAGATGACTCATATTTATCAAGCTTGGTTAAGAGTTAGGGAAAATTCTGGGTTTGAATCTTACCTCAGAAATATAACAGCTATGTTAAGATGGCAAGTTCTTAGTAACTCAGTTAATCCCTCAGACTATAACTTGCACAAGATTTGCTAAGTTGAGTACATGCTATGTAACAGTTGATATTTTGCTTTGATAGAGTTTCCTCATTGGGATTTTCCCGTACTTAAAAATATTAATGTCTAATTAAGAAAATTCAATCATATATTGATGGGTTTTTTGCCTCTGTGCTCAGACATTTGGGGAATTCTTGTTTCCTTTATAACCACTAGTGATCCCTTGTTTAATGTAAATGTTACTTGAAACTATAAAACATTATTACTGCTATTATTACCTAGCATTTGGAGGGCTATTTATTTTAAAAGATCTTACCACCATTAATTGGAATAATAGTTTCTCCCTCCCCCATCCCAAGAATTAAGGGCTTCTACCTGGTAGAAGGGAAAACTCCAAAGGCTAATTTCTCCCATAGGTCCTTTGCATGAGGAGAAAGATGATGGTTGTCACTGTTTTAGTCCTCTCCTTAATATTTTCTTGCTTGGACTCATTGCAACCCTTGAAAAGAATAGACAGAAGCAAGCAAAATGCACTTTCCCACTTACATTTCCAAATTCTGTGGGGACTGTATGGAGTGAGAAATAAAGAGATTACATGTATGGACAAATGATTATCCCTTAATTTCCTTTATATTGTCACTGATCTATCAACAATTTGCTATATTTAATTAAAATTTAAAATTTCTGGTTAGACCATCCTCCATCATTTGTGGAGTGATGTTGTATTATCAATATAAAAAACCCAACAACACTGGTTGGGTTAGTGATATGAGGGTTACACCTGGACTGAGGTGATTGAATGTTTCTGTTGCATGGAAGAGAAGGCAATGGGAGAAACTTTGCAGATATGAAGAGAATAACTATAGTTATTTGTATTAGAAGAGTATCCCAACCCCAAAAGTTTCCAACCTTAATGAGTCTGATTATAGACAACAATTTAAGTGATTGAGAAAAGGAAACCATCTTTAAGCTAGTTCCTTTAATATATTACAAAAAGAGAGAGTAATAGAATAAAATCAGTTGGGTGATGCAGTGGAATGAGTGTCAAGCAAGGAGTCAGAAAGACATTTTCTGGAGTTCAAATCCATTCTCGGACACTTACTATCTGTGTGTACCTGAGTAAGTCACCTAACTCTGTTTGCCTCAGTTTTCCTCACTCATAAAATGAGCTGGAGAAGGAAATGGGTAATCACTGTAATATCTTTGCCTAGAAGATCCCAAATGAGGATCACAAAGAGTGATTCATGACTAAAACAACTGAAAAACAACAAAATAGAGTAAAAGAAGAAACACCAAGTAAAAATTCACAGGAAAGTGGCATTGGTTTGGGATTTTTTTTTAATTTTAAGTTTTATCAAGATGACAGTTATTTGGTGAATTGATTAGAAAGGAAAAACCATGGCAGCAAGACTCATTAGTGTACTATTGCAATAACTCTGATAAATATATTTATGAGACCCAAATAAAGATAGCGAAGATAAGTAAAAAGAAGGAGACTTATGGAGAGCAATAGAAACCCTATCTACATATTAAGATTTCTTTAAATCTTTTCTTTTCATTATGTTAGAGTTCTTGGGTTGCACTTGATTCTTCTCCTCTCTAGAAATAGAAATTTCCAGATTATGTTTAGTTGATAAACTCTATAGAGGTCTGGCTTCAGTTACCAACTTAGCGATAGCTAAGTAGTATAGAAACAGCTATGTTTTAATAAGTATGTATGTATGTCTATAGGATGTCTAAACAGGAAAATAGCACACAAAAGAAAGCAATAAATAGGTATGGGATCATCTTGTTCTATGGAGTAACAGATTCAAAGACAATTTCTGGCCCCAATAAAGTAAGGCATTGGGAGGAGTTTGTTACTATTCTGTCTAGACTTCCAATCAGAGTGGAGAGGAGGCTGAGGGAATTGGTATTAATCATGGCTTGGGTTAGCAACATGATGATGAAACTAGAAGTGCTGAGATTATCCTAGGAGGAGCATCTTGTTCTGTAGAGTTGAAACCAGGCTGGATAGCAGATACAAAGTGGAACTTATCTATATCTAACTATAATATAAATATACTTGTATATCTTCATATATTCAATATAAATCTATATAGATATGTAATCTCATTGCCCACTGTTCTTGGAAATGTACCAGTGGTGGGTGATGATGATAGGAGAAGGGTGTTGAATAAATTCTGTGTGAATTTATGTGAATATGTAAATAAATTCTGTTAAATGGTTATTATTCTGTTTCCTGTAGGGAGAAGCAGTGTTCTAAAGTGAAAAAAAAGAGCTAGCTTTGGAGACAATGAATCTGGATTTTTCTTAGGGCTCTGTGACATATGTTGACCAACCATTCACTGAGTAATCAACCTCCCTGAAGCTCTCTTTGCTTAGCATTCAAAGGAAAAGTGTTCTATATGGCTAGGCTTGTCTCAGAGCAGTCTGCTAGTGGCTTAGTATCAATACAAGAATTGAATGAGATGTTTTTAAGTTATTAATGAATAAACAAAATAATAATTTAGTCAGATCAAGAGAATATTTAACAGGTGTCTAGTTTATTCAGCAATATGCAACTGTGTTGGCTGTGTTGCCTATTATTTTCTACCAGTCAAGTATCAGAGAAGATAACTAGAGCTCCTCTGTGGCTGTTTTGAACTCAGTCTTCCAAGAAGTAATATCAACAGCCTAAATTGTTAACCTCTTGAGCTAATCAAATTTCAAGGATGGTTTCATTTCACATTAGAAAGGGGGGGGAACAAACTTCATTTAAAAGAAGTAAGGTTTAGATATCTTCCCTCTGGAAAGTATTTGATCTAAATTACTTCTAACATATATTTCAGTTTTAAATCTCTGATACAAGGAGAGATGTTAGAAAATGAAGATTAAAACTTCATGATGGTTTATTTATCTAACCTCTTCTTTCATGTTTTGTGTCTTTAACTTTCCTCTGAATGATTTTTCCTCTTACAGTTTTATATTTCCATCCCATCAACATTGATGGGTTAGGGGTTGGTACATACCATTCAAATAAATATAATGTCTACCCTCTTGGATATCACATTGTGAAAGTGAATTTATCATCCCAAGTTAAATAAAAATGTATATGATCTTATTTTAATATCTATATAGAGTACACTCTCTTCATGGATATTTTTATTTTTGCATCCTCAGTTCCTATCATGTAATAGGTTCTAAAAAAATAAGTTTTCTTCTAGTTATGGAAGTGACCATGGGAGTATCTTCTGGAAGCATTTGTCATTATGGGAAGATTTTTGTATGGTTTTTAAGGCAGATGTGATATCTGCTTTCTAAGGAGCAGCCTAACTAACAAAAGAGAAATTTATCACTGGTATACTGACCATTATGTAATGAATTTTTTGGTCATGTTAACCCATGAAATAGCTGCAAAAAGTACAAAATGATAGTTTGTCCTCAGTAATAGTTATCTCTTTAGAGATGCTGACAAAATAAAAAAAGAGGGCAGGTTGGGTTGTTTTTCATTTCTCTATAAATAAGAATTTCATTTTTGATACTGTAGATGTGGGATCTCTGTTCAATGACCAGCATGTTCTTATGCAGTGGGAAAACAGAATTATAACTATATTGGCATTCCCACTATAAATGAAGGCAAAAGAGATTGTTATCATGGAAGGAAGTTCACAATTTTTTCCTGTAGAGAAGAAATAAAATAATTACTAGAATTGGTTTCATTATATGCCAAAAGGCCTCAAGAAACATAATTTTATGAGACCTTTAGTATTATTATATGGTAGTGCTCATAATGGCTTTTTAGTATTAGAAAACCATGAAGACAATTTCACTTTGTGCAGCCACATCTATTGTAGAGGATGAGGAAGCAAGGAAATTCTATGCATTTCTCAATGTGAAACACTCAAAATACCTTCTTTTTGTTTGATTTGATAGAACTGTAGTCATTAACCTAGATGATGACTCTTCAAGGAAAAGAAATTCACGTAACGTGCTAGGTTCCATTTTAGTGTGTTAATTTAGACAAAGATAATGATAAAATGAACTTTCACATAAAAGAACGCATTGATGGTAACTCACACTTAAGGGACAGCTAAGTGACACAGTAGAGAGAGTGGTTGGCCTAGAATCAGGAAGACTCATCTTCAAAAGGTTAAGATCTGGCACAAAATAAGTCAGAAAGACCTGAGTTCAAATCTAGCCTCAGGCCATTTTTAGGTATATGACCCTGAGCCAGTCACTTCTCCCTGTTTGCCTCAGTTCCTCAATTGTAAAATGAACTGAAAAAGGAAATGGCAAACTACTCCAGTATCTTTGACAAAAAATACCCAAACAAAAAAAATAGGGTAACAAACAAAACTGAAATGATTGAAAAGTAACAAAACTTACTCTCATGTACCTGAAAGACAACATCAGGGAGGAATACATAGGACACAAAATAAATGGAAGGATAATTTACATAATATTGTTTAGCCATCATGTATATTGAAATTCATAAGTGTGAAAAGAAAAAGCTATTTCCAATCCAATCGGAGGATATACAATGAATCCTAAAGAACATCAAGTTAAAAAATAATTTCTGACTACAATTCTGCCAATTAGTCATGCAACTTTGGGAAACTCATTTTCCCTTTAAATTTCCCTTCTTCATTTAAAGTTTCTTCTTCAAATCTCGTTTTCTTCAAAATGACAATAATATTTGTCTCATGAATTCTATGTGTCTGAAGAAAAGCACTGATAATGTCAAATAGAATATCTGTATAGTCTGCTAATGGGTTGACAAGGAAGAAACATTCAGGTAGTAAAGAGGAAGGATGAATGGAAACAGCAACTAGAGAGAGGGTTGAACAGGTGTAGTCACCAAAAAACAGAATGCTAAAAGAAGTAGATGGAGCTTCAAGGCATACTAGCCCATTTAGAGGAAAAAGTATGATATGATGAAAAGAGTCAGGAGAGCTTGAATATAATTCTGGCTCTAGTACTAAATGGCTTTATTTCCTTGACTTACCCTCTCTAGGTCTTTATTGCAAAGTGAAAACATTAGGCTAGATGACTTGTAAGGACATTTTTGACTCTCAGTATGTTTCTGCTCCTTTACAAAGTAGGTGATAACCTGGGAAAATTCCTTATTTTCAGTGGTGGATCTGTGAGCTAAAAATACTAAATGGGATTGGTAAATTCATAAATGATAGTTATTAAAGTAGGTTTTGGGACATTAAAGGAAACATTTTGATGTTTAATTGATAAAGTGGAGGAATCATAGAATGACTGGGCAATATAGTATGCTAAAATTCTTTGTTTCTCAAATATCTTCTGATGTATTCAAAGGTTGGAAAAATAAATATTGCTATAAAGACTTGCAGCATAAATTAGTAGTATGGTGAAAGGATTCAATTCAGAGATGAAGAAATGGATAAACTTAAGAATGTAGAACTGTAGCAGCTTCTGTAGATCATACAGGTAGAAGGTGGCAAAACAGGGTTAGACTGGAGGATGACTGACTCTAGTCCCTTGGAATAGATGGGACCTTGACACTTAATTTCAGCCTAGATTTGTTGAGTGTTTTCTTGTGGGGGCTGGGGGAGATTGGGAAGAGAAGTTACTTACAGGTGTCTCAGTACAACACACTTCTGAACAGAATAAATCTTTCAGCAAATTCCATTTTCTAACATTGCAGTTCCCTGTGCTAACTCCAAATAAAACATGTATAAAGAACCTTAAGTATAGTTATCCTGCTGCTTTAGCAATGGGTGAGACTCTATCAGAAGGTATTCTAATAGGTTCACAATGAAGGCTTTTTTGTGCTAAGGAATAGTGCTGTACAATCACAGGGTAATTTAGAGCAGCAAGTAAAGGTCAGGCATTTAATGCTTCTGTGAGTGACCTTTTCACTTCTAACTTTTTGTAAAAGCATCTATATTAGCAAGTTTTGATGCATCTTTGAAAGAAGTACAATTCTCTTCTGGCACCACACTTGTGCTTTGAAAGAACCCCGACAGTGAATGGAACCTGCTAAACACATTTGACAGGCAAGTGAAATCCTCATTGTACTACCCTAGAGAATCTTCCAGCCCACTGGAAAGCTAAGCACAGGAGGTCAAAGGCTGGCACACAAAAACTTAATGCCTAGAAATTAGAGATTGCCTTTGGTTTGAGGTACAAAACCATCATTTTCCTAAATGGGTTTGTTCTTGTGGTGGTAAAGTACCCTACCATTATTGGGAATTTATGAGTTAAGATTTTGGGATTACAAGATTAAATGGACCTTAGATATCATTCAGTCCAACTGTTCCCACACTATATTTTATGGATTAGGAAATGGAGGCATAGACCTGGAGTCATTTGGTCAAGTTTATGCTAGAAGTAAATGTCAAAACTGGGATTCGTATTCCTGAATCCAAATTCAGTAATTTTTCTAATTGAAAGGAATATAATGTAGTTTGTGTTATTTGTTTGATCAAATACGAATATTTTGCTTTGAAGTTTTATTTTATTCCACATATATACACTATTAATATAATTTGTTTATTAATAGTTGTTTATTAACATTTAACTGCCTTCTATTCTTCATTCCATTTTTTCTCATTCTTTCATTTGAATATTTTGACTCAAATCTATTATTCACCAAATATATTGATAATGTTTTTCCAACTTCTTCAAAATAGCCTCATGTAAGATCAAGTGAAATATTGCTTAAGTATAATTTGTCAGCCCTGAAAAAAATATTTAATATCTCTCCTTGTAAAAGATCTTATGAGCTCTTAGTTTGCTTATGATGTGAGCCTTTATTCAAAAATCAGGCATACATCTCGTCCTTATCTTGTTATATAGTATGAGATAATTGTCTCTTCTTAGTTTCTGCCAGGCTACATTCCAGCTTTCCCAGCAACTTTTACCAGATAATGAGTTCTTGCCTCAGTAGAGGAGATCATTGAGATTTTTAAGCCTAATAATAAAAAACAATAAAAAACAATTTGGGCTAATTCATTCTTTTACTTCTGTATATTATGTACTTA
The DNA here is from genome assembly GCF_016433145.1 of Gracilinanus agilis. NCBI lineage: Eukaryota > Metazoa > Chordata > Mammalia > Didelphimorphia > Didelphidae > Gracilinanus > Gracilinanus agilis. Next base: position 316,422,450 of record NC_058132.1, on the reverse strand, counting down.
ATCTGTGTCACTGATAAGCCATTAAATTTCTTAACTAATATGAAATTGTTTTGATGATTACTACTTCATACTGTTTTTTTGAGAATTGGTATTGCTAGACTCCTTTTGTTCATATTTTTTCTTGATTCCCATGAAAGTCTTGACCTTTTGTTCTCCCAAATGAATTTTGGTATTTTTCTAGCTCTATAAAGTAATTCCTTCTTAAATGATTGGTATGGCACTGAATAAATATTGGTCCAGTATACCCACATATATCTAATATTTCTCCACTTATTGAGATCTGCCTTTATTTGTGTGAAGATTTTTAAAAATTGTGTTCATATAGTTCCTTTGTGTGTGGTGGGGGATGAGGGTGGGTGTGTTCACAAGTAATTTCTCAAGTATTTTATACTGTCTGTGGCTATATTAAGTAATTTTTCCTATCTCCTTCTATTGGGTTTTGGTGTTAATATATAGAGATACTGATGATTTCTGCAAGTTTATTTTATATCCACAAATTGGTAAATTTATTAATTGTTTTGAATAGTTTATTATGGGACTCCTGAGTTCTCTTTATGCCATATTATAATCTGCAAAAAGTGATAATTTTGTTTCCATGTTACCTATACTTATACCTTCAATTTATTTTCCTATTCTTATTGTTATACCTAGAATTTTAATCTAATATTGAAGAGTAATAGTGATAACGAAATCCTTGATTACCTTTGACAAGGCTTCTGGTTTATCCCCATTGGAGATAATGATTGATCCTGGTTTTAGACAAATATTACTTATCACTTTAAGAAAAGCTCCATTTACCCCTACTGTTGTAAACAGGATTAAAGAATCTATTTCATCAAACACTTTTTTTCAGTATCTATTGATATAATGATATACTGTTTTGCCATATATATGGTCAATTATGCTCGTAATTTTTCAAATATTGAAGCAGACTAACATTCCAGAAATAGATCTAGCCTGATTATAGTATATAATTTTTGTGATATATTGTTCTAATCTCTTTGCTTGCATTTTATTTTAATGGTTTCTTTCCCCTATTCTTTGGGAAACTGACCTATTGCTTTCTTTCTCTATTTCTATGATCTTTGGTATTGGAGGAGTTCAGGATAGAGCAAGCCCACTGAGCAAAGTAGCCATTCTTGCCCGAGTTTGTTGGAAGGATCCCAGTCTCTCACACAAAAGTTACTGCTACTCTGGGCCAAAAGTCATCATTAAACTACAAGTCCCACCTCACTCTGAAGGGCAAAGAAGTCTTTGTAACATCATGACTGAAAGTACCAAATCTGCTTTTTCCTAAGTACACAGAACATATTAGCAATCACTGTTTCTCAACTTGCTTACATCTGTAATAATATCCCAGGTAATATTCATGTATGAAGTCATTTTCATGAACATTATCCTGTGGGAAAGTAACATCCCCTCAAGAATGCTATAATGCTTAATGTTTTACTTTCTATAATAGTATTTCTCTTTGCCATAATAAATGAAGATCATATCCTCCAGTTATGGTGCTATGATTCTTCCAATCAGCCTTTCTCTGGCCTTGACCTTTCCTGTGCTTTTTATCTCACTCTTTCTCTCTAGCTGCTAGTCTCCTGAGTAGCCTAACTTTCACTCTCCATGGCTACAAGTGCCTTCAGATAAAATCACTCATCACCATATTCCCACACTCTGGTTTAGGTTTAGGTATTAAAACTATATTTCAGTCATAGAAGGAATTTGATAGGACAATGTTGCCTATTTTAAAATAACTTATGTAACATTGGAAATAATTGTAGTTTAGCTATTTAATAGAATTTGCTTTTGAATCCTGTCATAAACCTGGTCATAGAAATATGTGTGTTTTTGTTTGTTTTCTTAGGGAGTTCACTTATGTCCTTATCAATTTCTTCTTATTGGACAGATTTATTTGAATATTATATATGCCATTCAGTTCATCAGAGTAATTAATGTATATAATTTACTTATTTAGAATATTTTTCCATTTTTAAATGATTTATGGCCTTTCCCCCCCTCTTTCCTCCCTGCTACTGGAACTGATGACCAATAACACTAAGTTATACATGTATCATTGTTTAAAACACATTTCCATATCATTCCTATTTCCAGTAGAATGATCTTTTAACACCAAAACCCCAATCATATCACCATTGAACCATGTAATCAATCATATGTTTTTCTTCTGCATTTCTGTTCCCACAGTTCTTCCTCTGGATGTGGATAGTGTTCTTTCTCCTAAGTTCCTCTGAATTGTCCTGGATCATTGCATTGCTACTAGTAGAAAAGTCTGTTACATTTAGTTGTGCCACAGTGTTTTCATCTCTGTGTATAAGGTTCTCCTGGTTCTGCTCATTTCACTCTGCATCAATTCCTGGAGGTTGTTCCAGTTCACATGGAATTCCTCCAATTCATTATTCCTTTTAGCATAATAGTATTCCATCACCAACATATACCACAATTTGTTCAGCCATTCCCAATTGATGGACACCCAATCATTTTCCAATTTTTTGTCACTACAAACACAGCGGCTATAACTATTTTTGTACAAGTTTTTTTACTTATTATCTCTTTGGGGTATAAACCCAGCAGTATGGCTGAATCAAATGAAAGCATCCTTTTAAAGTCTTTTGTGGAAAATTCCAAATTATTCTCCAGAATGGTTGAATTAATTTACAACTCCATTAGTGTCCCAAATTTGCTACATCCCATTCAACATTTATTACTTTTCTTTTGCTGTCATATTGGAATATCTCCTAAGTGTGAGGTGCTATCTCAGAGTTGTTTTTTTTTTAACGAGTATAATCCTTCTTAATTTTATTTATTATCTCTGAAAGAATCCCAATAGTTTGTAATTCTACAATAGTCAAGGAAGAAAGCATTTGTATAATAACAATAACAGTAATTAACAATTATGTAGCACTTTAAGGTTTCCAAAAGACTTTACCTATATGATTTTATTTTATTCTCACAATAACTCTGGGAGGTAAGTGCTATTCTTATTCCCATTTTACAAACTTATCTGGGCATGTCCAGATCCCCTAATGTGAAAACATCACAATAGAGGCTTGCTTGGGCAAGTTGAGATCTCCTAAAACCCAGATACTCATTGTCCCCTGCCACAAGCATGAGGAATAAATAGCCTTCCTTGATGGGCTACATCACCAGAACAGGCTGCATCTTTTTTTTATAACATTTATTAATATTCATTTTTAACATGGTTACATGATTCATGCTCCACCTTTCCCCTTCACCCCCCCCCCGCACCCCCCCACCCTTGGCCGATGCGCGTTTCCACTAGTTTTGTCATGTGTCCTTGAACAAGACCAATTTCCAAATTGTTGGTAGTTGCATTG
>NC_058132.1:316363317-316404208 GCF_016433145.1 Gracilinanus agilis | reverse complement strand
CAGCTAAGAGGAATAAGCTGCTCACTTGACCCCACCTACTACCACTGAATAATGAGGGAGTGATTGGTTTCCCTCAATTAGTAATTAGATTATATAATGACTTCAAGGGTAATAAACTCTGAGCTCTATTTCTGACTGTGATTGTTGGATTTAAACTAGAAGATCAGTAATTATAAAGTTGTATTCAATAGTTGCCAGGAGATTCCATAACAAACAAACTTCCCCTTGGAATGCTGAGAATAAACCAGCTCTGTATTAGTTTTTTTTTTTATATTAACTAATTTAATGATAACAAATAAGGTAAAGGAAAGGTTGGGGTGAATAATGAGGAAAGAGGGATTAAGGAAGAATCCTAAACCTTATCTATATATTGAATTTATACTAAGTCTTCTGTATATTTCTAAAGAAGTTGATATCCTGAAGCCTGCCTGGCAGAATGCCTGGCCAGGCCAGAGGCCTCACTCTGATTGTTTGATGGTTTATCTCAGTCCATGAAGATTTTGCTTTTGTAGTTGATCTTCTTGTTGATATTTAGATTTGTATACTGATCTTGATTTATAGATGTTGATGGATGAATAAAGCTGGATGCTGATACACGCAGAATAGCACATGAGCAGCTTAGGTACCTAACTCTAACAGATATTAGTAACCTAGCTAAGAGACAATCCTGAGATGGCCCTTTCCTCCCACCAGTATCTCAAAATTGAGACCCTGATGTTCTAAGTTTTCCTCCTTTTATGGGCACATCTCAACTGAGTTTTAGTCTCATGCCAGCTCAAATGTCCTCTCTGCATTCTGTGTTCCAACTCAGTAACTGGCAATCATGCTGGTCCAAAATGGCTTCTTTCAAAAGTAGAAGCCTTCAAAAACTAGAAGCATTTCTTTCTGTCTCTTTGCAGTACCTTTTCTATGACCCAGAAGCTCTAGATTTTGGCTATGACATTTCTGGGAGCTTATATTTTATTTTATTTTTCAGGAGGGTATTGCTGGGTTCTTTCTATTTCCATTTTGCCTTCAGGTTCTAAAAAGAATTGAGCACATTTCTCTTGAAAGATTTTTAAAATTTGATATCTACACTCTTTTTTTATCCACAATGTTCAGATAGTCCAATTATTCTTATTTTTCTCTTCCATCTATTTTCCAAGTCATATGTTTTTGCTATGAGAAATGCCCCACGTTTTGTCTATTTTTCAGCCTTTTGAATTTGTTTTAATATTTCTCATTGCTTCATGAAATCATTGGCTTCTGTTTCATCCATTCTAATTTGCAAAGTGTTTATACATGGGCAAGGTTTTGTACTTCTTGTTCCAAGTGGTTAATTCCCTTTCCAATTCTTTCTTCCATCACTCTTATTTTTTTCCATTTTCCCCCTCAAACATTCTCACTCTATTTATTAAAAACAAAACAAAAGATTTTAAAACCCTTGCTTCATCTCTTCCAGGAATTCTAGTTGAGTTAAAGTTCAAACAGTTCTTTTTCTGAGACAGTGCTTGCAGATGATTTGGAATTTTTCTTTTCTGTGCTGGAGCCTTGAGCATCTCTGCCACCATAATACTCATTATAGTGTAATGAATTATATATATATATATATATATATATATATATATGCCATTTCTTCCTGCTAATTTCTTGACTTTGAACTTAATGGTTGTACTTGGCGCTCCCACTTTTATAGAGAAAAGGTCCCAGCTGGTCCTGTTGTTGCTTTCTTAAGAGTATTCAGTGTTCTGTTATTCCATGTTTTCAGAGTCAGAATGGTGACTTACAATCTTTTAGGTCTTTCAAAGGTGTTTGATCCTGGTCACAATGGCATTGTTAACCCTGGGCTCAAGCTCTCCAACATCCTTATCTGAGTTTGAGTCTGTGAAATTATAAAACTCTGCTAGATTCTCTATCATCCTGCTGGAAAGCTTTTGACTCAAAATGGAAGAATTAGAAACTACACATTGGTCTGGATTTCCTGCCTTGATTAGTCTCCTAAAGGATGGGCTAGATGTTAGAAGTGAGATCTTGTTCTAAGCTTAGGGTCTGAACCACACTACCATTATTGAAGCTGGTATGACTGTCTTCTGAACTTCTTCCATTCTCAGTACACTACCCAGGGTTTTCCTTTATGGAAAAAGCAACACCATTTTCTTTTCTATAGTGGAGACCTCCTCTCAGTTTGCCCTGGATGTGTAATCAGGGACTTGATGTTAGATGACAAAGCTATCTTTGTTAAAGTACCCTGCTGTGATTGTGGGGATGCTCCAGTATGGATCTGAGATCCATATGGATCATACTTTTGTGCTAGTATGAAGCCTCTTCCTGGGCAATAGAGTGTTCACTGTGTTGTAGAGCTCTCTGCCTCCTCAAACTCTTGCCTTCACCTTGGACTTCATGTCTGCAGTGTTCTCTTTCTATCTCCCTATTTTTTCTTGGGCACTAAAATGTCCTCACAGTGTTTTTGTTTCTGTTTTCATTTTTGGGTTACACAATCAGGATTCAGTATGGTGCATTTAATAGATTTATTTGGAAGAATATTTGCAGTTCAGGGTCATTGCTTCCATTTACTTGGCCATTTTGACATTGCAAAATTATCATTACTTATTATTATTATAAATATACTATTTATCTATCTTTAATATTTATACTATCTACCACCTCCATCCCCCACTTTCTTATTTCCACTGTTTGTACAGAGTCTAGCAAAAGATCTTGTATATATGGTAGGTGCTTGATAAACACATGGTCTCATTTAATTTTAATGTCTCAGGTAACTCTTTAAGTCAATAAATGGCAGATCAGATCCTATATCTTCCTTGAAGAAGAGAGTTTTCTTACTCAAGAAGTCCCTAGACCAGTAAAATCCTAGGTCTGGTTCTAGTGAAGAAAAGTCTTTTAACCTTGCTAAAACCTAGGTTTAAGGACACTGCCACCAGTAAGGGCAATATGTTGTCAATGAAAGTAGAAGCTGGAAATCTGAACTATCAGCCAATTTGAAAGGCATCCTGGATGACCACAAATTTCATGGTGTTAGCCTCAGCTAGACCTTTGGTCCATTACCCAGTTGATGCAGTCAAGTACACCTCTAGCAAGCCTTAATGCCCTAATTTCAAATCAACTCTGGAAGGACCATCATTTTCCAATGAATTCCTCTATTGAGATGTGCTTCATCTATATATTCCCCTCTACAAAAAGGTCTAGCAGGCAATGAATGCTCTACTCCAAATTTAGCAACCTATTTTAAACAAAGCAGACAGTGAAAGATTAGCATTATAATTATCTCTATTTTACAGAAGAATAAATAGAGGCAGAGAGAGCTTGAGTGACTTCCCAGGGTTGAACATCTAGTAAGTATCTGAAGTAGATTTTGAAGTTCAGTTGTCCAAATGGCAAGTTCAGCCATCTACTCTAATCTGCTGTACCATCTTGCTACCTCTTATTGATTAGACTTTCAAAACAATACTTGTTTAATGACCAATTATCAGAGTCTTGTGTTCAAGTTAAGGACACCATCAGCGAACTGACAACTTTGTTTATAACCTCTACCAAATCTCATTTACTCATGGGCTATAACAATATTTTGTTTTGTCATAGATTTGTCCCAATTTCCCATACACAGTGCTAGCCTAGTAATTAGTACCATATTGACCAAGATGGATCCTTTCCTTCTTTGTGCTAGACTCTCTGATGTTCTGAAGTTGTCTGACTATTCCTTAAGCTTATGTTATGATTCTCCTTTCTTTTTCTTTCATATTACTTTTAATTGGGGTCCAGAGTGAATCTAATATTTCTAACTTTCAATTTTCACTACTGAGTGGGAAAAAAATATTTGTTTATTCCCTAATGTATCATTCCAAACCAATGGACATGCAGAACACCACAAACAGATTTTCAAAAATGCTTCAGGAACTTCATTGAAAAGTATCAAGATGACTTTTTCATGCTATTGCCCACATTTGAAATCTGTTATCACAAATTATGATCTCCATCCCAGGGTTTCTGTAGCATTTACATATCACACTACAATTCTGGCCATTGATGACTATCTAGGAGAATTGGAGGCATAAGGAATAAAAACAATGGGTCAGCTAATCTGCACCTTTATAGAACCTTCATAGACATAAGATAAGATCTGGCTAGCTACTGACCACATATACCTATATAGAACCTGTGAGGGTTAGGATTGGAAGGTAGGAGGAAGGATGGATGGGAGAAAGGAGAGAGGAAGGTAGAGGAAGGGAAAGGAAGGTAGAGGTCCCCAGCCCACAGTGGGGGAAATTGACCAGGACCCTTTGGGGCTCAAATAAAAGATCAGAAAACAACTTAGGTATATAGAATAGCTAGGTTTTATTTAGATTAGGAAAGGGAAAGGTTAGGTAGGGAAAGAGTGTCTCCTCCACCTACTGGGTAGAGAGAGTCCAGGATCTGAGAGCTAGCTCTGCAAGGTCCAGAGTAGAGAGAGACAAAAAGCACCCAAACTCTCTCTTTTATACTTTCTTTGACACCTCCCACAAAGACAGTGGGAGGTATCAGGGGAAGTTGTAGCAGGGAGTCCTGGGAGACATAATCTCCCAGGACTTAGAATAATTATAAACTGCACAAACCATAGAAAACAAGTAGCCAGTCATGGAGTTTTTTAAAATCATGCAAATAGAGAGACTTGAGGTCTAACAGACAACAGATGTTTTCTCAGCTGGGGAGCCCATCTTAAGCCAGATTAATACTCACCAAATTCTCACCACTCTCATTAACTGGGATTAGGCAAGAGAAATATGTAGTATGAAAGATCCTGTACTATCCGTTGTGATGAGTCCTAGTCTTCTACCTAGCAGACTAGTGGGACTATGGTCCTTAGAAATGAGTAGGGGAACCAACAAAACAGGAATTGTCTTTAGAAGAAGCCTTAAAAAGGATATTTTATAAATTTGCACATCCATGGAAGCATTCTAGGAAGAAAGATTATGTCAGAAGTCTCAAATACCTACATAAATTTCAGGGAATGGGTAGTATGGTTATCACGCTCTTAATATAAGATAATGCTTCCTCAGGCAAAGCTTTTATATGAAGCAAATTATCACATGGCCAAAAGATCACATTCTTCCCCTGGTCTATTGTTGTAATCCTAAATTTTATGACTCCTCTTTGTTTTTTGATCTGTTGTTATTAAACTCAACTAATGTTTTCCTATTTAGCTTCTTAACCTGACACATTTGCCTCTGATGATTCAATGGAGGTTCCACGGAAAAAGTGCTAGATTTGGAGTCAGAGGTCAGGCCAAATCCTGACTTTCAGTAAACTACCTGTATGACCATGGATAAACCACCTAAAATTATATGGATATCAATTCCTGAAATATTAAAAAAAGTGTTCTGAAGACTATAAATTAGTTTCAAGTGCTAAATCTGTAATGACTTTGACTGATGCTAGTATTTGCTGTTTATTTCTAAAATTTTGCATTGTTTTCAGACCATGCTCTCTCATTCTTCTGAATCACTGTGTCTTCTGTGTCACTTATATGTATTAACAGTTCATTGTTCCCTGGCTCATACTTAACTATTGGACCCCTCATCAAAAGGAACCTCCAGGACAAAATATCCTATGCCTAAAAATATTATAATTCTCTATTTTTATATTTCCTTAAAAACTTAATTTCCATGAAAGCTATCATGCAAGGAGAACTAAAACTGTTTTACATGCACAGTTGCTTTGATCATTTTTATTTAAATTAGCAGGTCAAGACAGTCATGCTAGTCAATTTATTTCCATTATCAGTCTTATTCATGTGGTTTTTTTTCATATCATTGAGCATTTGGCCTCTAAATAACAACAATAACAATCATTATCACTTATAAGTGGATTTTAGTTTTACTAACTATTTTACAAATATTAAGTTTTCCTTATAATAACAATGACTATTAGGAGTTGTCAAGTTCTGATCTTCATTGGGGTGTTTCCTCCTCATGAATTCTTTATGCTTATAAAATCCAATGTCTGGACAGAACAATTTATAAAGCATTCTGGCATAAGAGAGAGAAAATGCAATCAGAGTTGAGTTAGAGAATTTTTATTTGTTTTACTCTTCAAAACTCAGAACACATAATGTTACCTAATAGTAGGTTGGTAGGGATGTGCAGTACTCCACTCTGCAAAAGCGGTTTCTGAGCAGCCTGCCAAAGGTTCATCTGAAAATTGCCTCCATTTCAAATGAATTTGTATATCCATTGCTAGACTCATTGTGTCAAAATAATGTAGTTCTCTTATGAACTCTGAAGTGTTCCTAATTTTCAGGGGATTCTTGCATTTGTTCAACTGTCCCTGAATGTTCATTAATTTTGGTGTGAGGTAAATGTCAGGTTGAAACTAAAGGTGACTGAAATGCTGCAACACCCATGTATTAAACTAAAGAGTGCTCCAGAATTAATGAGAATAATGGACAGTCATTCCTTATGCATAATAAAAAGTGACTTCACTTCCATCATTTGGAGTTTTCAGGACTTTCAACCCTTTCTTTAGATATCATATAGCCCCTGAGCAAAGGAAAGACATTGTGTTAGAAGTTATGAAATGAGTTGGCATTATGATTTTAAATGTTCATCTGTTATGATGAAAATTGTCTTCTATTCTCAAAAAATACTCTCCTTTCAATAATATTTGAAAGTTTATAAAGTAATTTTCTCTAAACAAATCTGTGAGATAGATGACATAAGAATTATTGCCCTCATTTTAAAAATGAAGAATCTGAGACTCAGATAAGTAACTTGGCCCATGGCACATGGCTATTAGAATAGAAAAATTGTAATTCAAATGTAGGCCTTAAGCCTGGAAGTTTAGGTCTCTTGCCATGACTTCATGCTCCTTCTCAGAAAGGTTACACATTGATGTAGAGTCATTAAGGTACTATGGAGGGAATATTGGGTGACAGGTCAGGAAATCTGGGTTTGAAACTGTGTTGTCTTAACGCAGCTTTATGATCTGGTTGTGACCTAGGCAGAGGTTATTGGAAAAGCAAATCCCTGCCATCAGTTGATGGCACAATAAATATCCTTTCAGAATAGGTGGGGGAAAAATGGAAAGTTTGGTATTTTACACAGAGGTTTGCCTGAAAATTCAAGAAAGAGCCAGGCAGGGTGGAAATTGAATCACAACTGATTCCATGGCATGATGACTGATTCAGCATGGGTGGACAACAAAGGCCAGAAACAAAATTGAGAAATGGCAGCTAGTTATGTGGTTAAATTTTTTTTTAAGTCCTGGGTCTAGAAGCAAGGGAGCTGGACTCAAATACTAGCCCTGCCACTTACTGATGTATAACCATATACAACGTATTATGTCACTTCTCTGGCCTCAGTTTCCTTATGTTTAATATCAGATGAGTTGGACTAGATGACCTAAGGAGACTATTTGTCTTCATTGTCTAACTTTATGAAACTGAAATAAGGCAAATTGATTAAGTTTAGAGGAGTCACAAGAAACTTAGCCTTAGTCTTCACTCCATAGTTGTACAGAAGAATAAATAGAATCAGAGAGGTTAATTGCCTAAAGTTACACAGAATGGCCTTTTCAGTGGTGAGACTTTAACTCAGGTTGTCCTGACTCCAAGTTTAGTGAACAAACTGAAAGAGTGAAATTCTATTCTCATGTAGAATTTTTTAAGGTATGTCCAGATTATATTTGTCTTGACAAACAACTAATTGACTTCACTCTTAAAGGAGCCACTTTCCCTCCTGATTAGAGAAATTCAAATTAAAACACCTCTGGGGTACCATCTTACACCTAGTGGACTGGCCAGTATGGCAGCAAAGGAAAGTGATAAATGTTGGAGGGGATGTGGCAAAATCGGAACACTAATACACTGCTGTGAATTGGTCCAGCCATTCTGGAGGGCAATTTGGAATTATACACCAAGAACTTTTAAAGAATGCTTGCCCTTTGATCCAGTCATAACTCTGATGGGCTTGTACCCCAAAGAGATAATAAGGAAAAAGATTTGTACAAAAATATTCATAGCCGCATTCTTTGTGGTAGCAAAAAATTGGAAATTGACTAGTGTCCATAGATTTGGGAATGGCTGAACAAATTGTGATATCTGATGGTGATGTGCTGAAAGGAATAATGGGCTGGAGGAATTCCATGTGAACTGGAAAGACCTCCAGGAATTGATGCAGAGTGAAAGGAGCAGAACCAGGAGAGCATAGTACACAGAGACTGATACACCATGGCACAATTGAATGTAAAGGACTTCTTTACTAGCAGAAATGCAAAGACCCAGGACAACTCTGAGGGATTTATGGAAAAGAACGCTACCCACATTCAGAGAAAGAACTGTGGTAACAGCAATGCAGAAGAAAAACATATGATCGATCATATAACTCAATATGGAAATAATTAGGGTTTTTATGTTAAAAGACCACTCTAGTGCAAATATGAACAACATGGAAATAGGTTTTAAACAATGATACTTGTATAACCCAGTGGAACTGCTTGTCTGCTCTGGGAGCAAGGGAGAAAAGAGGTGGAATGGGAATCATGAATCATATAACCATGGGAAAATATTATAAATAAATAAATAAATGAACAAACAAACAAACAAACAAAGAAAAATAAAAGCTACTCTTCTAAAACAGTAAAAGGGCATATATATATGTATATATATATTTTTTTCTCTGATGAATGGGGATAAGTTTCCTGAAGTCAGGTTATTACTTATAGAATGGATCCAAGGAGCTTTGAGTGGTCTACCTCTCAAAGTCTCAGGCATGTTCTCCCAAGATGGTTTTATTTAGGATTGGGAATTCCCCTTAGAATGACATTAATATGCTCATTTTCATGGGGAGGAAATCCAAGGGGTTTTGTTCTTAATACTAATGCTATATGACTTTAGAAAAGATACTTCATATGCAGAATATCATAGATAATAGCGGGCTGGTCTTGCAGTCAGAGAAACCTAGATTCAGATCCTTCCTGACCCACTTGCTAAACTGTGGCTTGTACAGGGCCTATAATATGGAAAATCATACTACCAGTGATCTCTTCTGTAAAGAGGGAACAATAACTGTGTTTTAGAATCTACCCCACAGATCTGACAAGAGGCTCAAATGAGATAAGATATGAAAACTTTTAAATAGTATATAAATGTCAGTTACCTTTAGTGCCCATATCAGTAAAATGAAGATGTCAGGTTATAGAATATACAAGTTCTTTTCCAACTTTAGAATACTATTTCTTTTTTCTGGATTAAAACTGTCATAATCATTGTGACAGAGTTGAACAATAATTTTGGACTAATGAATCAGATTTAAATTATGTTTGTTTTTTAAGACAATGATCTTATAACCAGATTCCTCAGTTTTCTACTAGATGCCCTTGAGTATTTTAAGTATTCTGTGTATGGACATTATGGGTATCAGGGGAGGGGAGAGGGAATATAAATGATAAATAAGAATGATGCCTTATTATCCAGTGTATTACAATCTAGCCATTGAGTAAATATTGCAATTCATGAAAAAATTACAAAACAATTAGATGATAAAAGTACATAGTCCTGATTATAATCATATCAGTTCATAAAAGTGATGTAAAATGGATTAAACAAAGAAATGTAAAAAGTGAGACTAGAATTAACATATATGAATATGCATTTGCATATGGATATGTACATCTGTATATATACTTATGTATGTATATATGTATAGATGCAGATATGAATTTTATATATAATTTATCAAAAACAATAACTTGAATGATTTATTTGGTTATCGGCATGCATCATTATTGCTATTATTACCTTTATGTCAGAGTCCTTGGTAAAACAAAGGGCATAGTTTAGATCAGAAATTACACTTTCAACACAGTCCAGGGTTTTGATACCAATATTATATATACGTTTATAGAAATAAATTTTATACATTGTATATATGTGTGTAATTAATTCATATAAACGTATATATTTATGTTATATATTTACATGTATATACATATATATATATTAAACACAGACACAGGTTTCAGAATGCTTGAATTCTCAAATTCTCATTAACATATGAAGGCTTTTCTTTCTATTTTATCTTCTCTCTCATAAATTGCACTGGCAGATACTCTTGTATCATTACTCTTCTGTCGCCCCATTTCTATTTTATGTCAGTCTTTGTGGGAATAGCATCTATGTTCCTCTCACTTGTTACTGCCCAAACAACATCATTCCTGATAATCCCAACCCCTTGCATTTGTTTTTTACAGTAGGAATTCTGAAATGATGAAAAACAATGTAGTAAGCTTCCGGAAATCTGATCCCGTCCCAATAGGACTCACTGAATCCTGATGAAGAAAAAGATTAGAAAAGTAAGGGAAAATTTTAAAAATAGTCAAAAATACTATTAGCAATAATTTGAGTTCTCTTCTGCCTAGCCAGTAAAATTTCTTGCATTTTCATTTCCTTATATTTGAATAGAATCACAGAACTGAAATGTAGGAAAGGAAATAATGTAGAGATCATAGGAGCAGAGATATGGTGTGAGAAAATATTTAAGAGGTTATTTAGCTCAGTGTCCTCATTTTACAGATAAGGTAACTCAGCCCATCATTACTAGGTGACTTATTCAGGGTCACACAAATGAATAGCAAAGATGGAATATGAACCCAAGACCTCAGACTTCTTCAAGTCCAGATCTAATGATCTTTCTACTATATGAAACTCAATTAATTAAGGTTCCCACACAGTATATGAATCTAATCTATAGCATCTGGGAAAGTTGCTATCTGAATATTTCTTTTGATAAGGATCTTAGTACCTGAATAGATAAAGAGAGATTACTGCCTCTAGTAATTTCTCCAATATTTGAGTGGCTCCATTTGATAAAAAAGAATCACTAACATTTGTGGAAAATTTAAGTGGATTTAAAGACCTGGAAATTTCTAGAATCTTCCTAGCTCAATCTATTCTTTTTTTTTTTTTAAATCAGACATCTGAAGCTCAAAGAAGTAAATTGTCTTTTCTCAAAGACACATTGCTAGAAAATATCAGAGCTCAATTTCTAACCTAAGTCTCATAAAGTTCAATTCTCTTTTGTCTTGTTCAGAAATGCATTCTGGAGCACCAGAGGAAAAGAATTTTCCTTACAGTCCATCAGACACTGATCATGAGGCCCTGGATTCCTTCATCTTGAAAGTATGTATTCTATGGAGCAGCAAGACGGCACAATAGAGAGAGTTCCAGGCCTGAAGTGGAGAGGAGCTGGGTTCAAAACTAGCCTCTGATACATCTTAGCTGTGGGATCCTGTGCAAGTTACTTAACCCTGTTCGCCTAATCCTCCCCATTATGTCTTAGCTATTATTGCGACAGTAGATAAGTATAAAAGAAGAAGTATGTGTTCTAATCCACTTTTCCTTGATGCCTCTCCTCCACCACAATATGCTCTCTCTGTCTGTCTCTTTCCCTTTCTCTGTCTTTCTGTCTGTCTATCTGTCTGTCTGTCTGTCTGTCTCTCTCTCTCACACACACACACCATTATACTTTTTTGGAAAGGAGGTAAGGAGTTTCAATGGATCAATTAAAATTCTGTAAATTTAAATTACTCTAAAAGCAAAGAAAAATGCATTCTCCTTTGATAACATATACCTTGTGTATGAAGGATAGCATGTTTATACAATGTATGTTTTGATATATGATTTACCTTGAGAAGACTGGGACAGTAGACTGATATGACTGAGTCTTCAGCTCAAGTTTTACTTCATGTTCCCCTCATTCAGATAATGTGAAAATGCATATTGTGTAATTCATAGTACATGCATAGCACTGAATTACCTGTGCTAACTCATGAAAGGGAAACCACAATTCAATTTATACTTCTTAATGCATGCAATCAAACTTTATTAATCAAGCACATGCAAACACCAGTTTATATCCTCTATTAGACAATGCAAATATCAATCTCAATAGCAGCAAGGCGACAATCTGATATCTTGGCGTTTCCCAGTAAGTATGTCTCATACTGGTACATAATGACAAGGTTCACACTGCCCAGCTTGAGGTTGTGTCTCCCTCTGAGGTAACTGGTAATTTGAAAACGTCCATCAGTCCATCAGTCAATCATCACCGGCTTCACTAGAATGTCATGTTATTTGAGCCTCAGGTGTAGAGGAAGGATATAGGAACTGGTCCTAGTAGTGGTACAGGCAATCTAAAGGCTATAAGATCTCAGGTGCATGTCTTATCATTTTAGCTACGAACATTAACTAATTATAATCCTTGTCCCAATTGGCTGTTGGTGAACTAATTTATTTTCCAATTAGATTCTTACCTGATCACATATACTAATGACAATTTGTTTACAATGTTCTCATTTTAGGTCTGTTTATCTGTAGACATATGCTAATCAATTATTTATGAGAACATAATTGTTGACCTGACTATGCCCCACACATGCTTATCTTAATATTGAAAAATAATTTGTAAAATTATGTGTCAAAACATTTCACCACAAAATAGTGACCTAATGTAAATGGAGTCAGTTTCATCAAGGGAACAAAACTATTTTCACTGCACATATTAACCAATTAAGTTTTATATACCACTTCAATCTATTTAGAGGAAAACCACTACATTAATATGCTATAATATATAGAAGATTATCCTAGATATAAAAATGCATAATTTAATAAGCATGTAATAAGTGTTAGGCCGTGGAGATACAAAGGAAAAAAAGTTTCTATCCAGAGAATCTTACTTTCTATTAAGGAAAAAGGCAAACTCAAATTTAAGTACATTTAATATATATAAAAGTTGGCTTCAAAGAGAAGGGCACTAGCATGGGGGAATCAGGAAAGGCTTTGTGGAGAAGACTGAGCTTGACTTGAGCAAGCCTCTCTCGGTAAGGCAAAGAGGACATATTAATATGTTTTATGTAAGGTACTATGATGAGTAGTAAAACTTGTTTAGTAGCATACTTCATTTCTTCCTTAAAGCACATAATATCATTCTTATCCCAGGATTATTTCTTTCTAAATTCAATCAGAAAGAATGAAAAGATTTTGGTAACAATAATTTAAATAATGTAATACTTTGGAGTTTACAAGGACCTTTTTTTAAAGCATAATGCTTCTATGATGTAGATGTGTTAAAATGCTTTTCAAATCAAACTATGTGATTCCAATAAGAGAGGGACAATTCTCTCAATTAGGGTAGAGATCTTTCTTGAGAAGACTAGGAAAAAAGATGACAATTTATTTGAGTCTAGAAGCCTGGTTAGAATATCAACAAGTAGCAATTAATGGGAGGACATTATATCAGTTTATTTTTTAAACTACCAACTCTCTACACACTGAATAGAAAGATCTTGGAATGCCTTTTTTCCTTGGATTTTCTCTACTACTTAGGACATCAAAAGTCAATTAATTAATGTTAAAATTTAATATCAAGTTCATGTAGGATACTATATTGGGTGCTATAGAAAGGAAAGAGAAATATAAGATTACTTATGTAAAAGGTCCCCATTCTCATGCAAACATTATCATTTGAAAGATGAGTCATTAAAATTACACCTTATACTGCACTACTAATTCCTTTGCTAAGACTAAGTCCTTTGAAGGGAGGGACTGAGAAGCCTAAAACCTGTGTGTTAGTCACGGAATATCTGTTCCAAGCATGTGAAGGCTTATTCTGGTGGAATGGGGAAAAATGAGAATAATTTGTCCCAATGGTCACAAAAGTGGCTGAAACAGGCACCATGGTGTGCTTATAGCTTTTTCAGACATGGAAGATGCCAAGGTCATCCACTCTATCCTGAGCCATAACCACTGGACTTTGATGACCTTGGAAGAGAGAGTGAGGCTGTGCAAACTTTTCCTAACTTAAATTCAATTCACCTGCAAATAAAATATCACCCAGTGATGCCATTGGCTTTTTTTAAAAAGAATAAATAATAGCAAATAAGTAGAGAAAATAATTACAGTAGGAGAAGTGAAAAATCACAGTGGAATGGATATGAAAAGTTTGATAGAGCTTATAAGAATTCAAGAGGGGATATAAAGTATCTTTCAAGTGAGGTACTTATTTATTTCAACAAATATAGGTTGTCGGATATTTCATCCAATACACAGTTTCTTGTCAGTTCTCTGACTCTAGTTCTATTTATGATCCTTATGTTCTTAGAATGTGACTGAATCTGTTGAATACTACTCTTTCTGTCAACCTGAAGTCCTTTGTTAAATGTCCATGAGAATAACTTATACATTGTCAATGCTAAGTGAGGTTTTGATTAGAAAATTGATTCATAAGAAAATATTTATCGAGTCACTGATTTGTGTAATGAAAGTGTATTTGTATGTGCCTAAAGAGGGGAATTCAAGGAAAAGAGAAGATATAGTCCTGATCCTCAAGTAGAATATAGTATTATATAGTTAGGGAAAAGAAGTATAAATAGGTAAAAATTTTAACTTTAATAAATATTTCAACAATCATTCAAAAAAGTAATAGAATGTATAACATTAGATTGCATATGTTGTATCAGTGCACTCAATGAACAAAAAATACTAGTGGAATTCTGAGGAAGGAGAGTTTGTGCCAATCTGAGATGATTAGCCAATGTAATTGTGACTTATAGAGATATAAAAATAATGGTGAGGATGGTGGTGGATAATTGAAGTGGTTATAATGATGATGATGATAGTGATGATGATGATAATAAAGATGATGATGAAACTATTGAATCCACTTCTGGGACATTTAAAGCTATTGAAAGTGCTCAAATAAAAGAATTTTCTCTCATAAAAGGTTTAAAAATGATTGAAGAGAAAAGGCCAAAGGGCATGATACTATTTGTCCTTGTAAAAAGAGGGATCAAGAATAATTAACATTCTTAAGCACATGAATATTTATTAGTATACAATTCTTTCTCTTTATTGAGTATACAATGAAGAAAAAAGTGGCTGTGGTAGAAATATATTGGTAGAAAAGATGATGACTTCATCGTGAAAACTAACAGATGAAAGAGACAATTGTTGAAATAACATTTTATTGTTCTTACCATGAAAGGCTTAAGTATATAACAGTGATCTACCTCTCTAGAGTCAAAAGTGTTACTCTGAAACTGGGATATTGAATAACTTCATCTCCCTTAATCCACAGAACCTGATTCTAGTTCCCCTTTCCATGAAAGATGGGTGATCCTTTAGAATCCACAACCCTGATATTTGGACCTCCTTAACATTTATTAAGATGCTAATTAAGTTTCATTACACAATTCAAACTTGCTGGTCATATTCCTAAAGTGGCAGGGAGACATCACAATAATCAAAATGAGAAACATTAAACATGAAAAATAAATTTTCAAAACTTTTCATAGAAATCTCTAGAATATATCACTAAACTAGGCTACAACCTATGTTATCAACAAGAGAACATGAACAGTACTTCTTTTATCCCAATGACAGGATATATTTGAGGATATATCTCCTCCAAAGGTCAATATAAATAAATATGGTTGGGTCATGTGTTTTTTTAAGCCCTTACCCTCCATCTTAGAAATTATACTGTGTATTGGCAGAAGAGTGGTAAGGACTAGGCAATGGTGGTTAAATGACTTGACCAGTGTAAAACATTGGGAAAGTGTCTGAGAGCAGATTTGAACAAACCTAGTACCTCCCATCTCTAGACCTCTAGACCTCTAGCTCTCTAACTAGTGCCATGTAGCTGCCCCCAGTACCATTAAGTTCTTAAAAAAAGACATCCAAATCTTTCTAATGGAATATTACATCCTATTTTATGTAATAATAGTATCCACTTCTAATGTGATTTATAATTATAAGCATTTTTTTGCATGTGTTAGTCAGTTTGATGCTCAGAAAAATCCTGTGAGGTAAATAGCACAAGTATAATATACTTTTTACAGATCAAAAAAACCCAACAAACTAGGGCTAAGTAAGATTAAGTGACTTATCTAAAGTCACATATCTTTTTAGTGGCTAGTTATTGAGAGCTGTCACTTAAACCCATTTCACAGTTATGTGATTTTTAGATAGAAATCATATTACAGAAGTCTCCTGATGCTAATTCTAGAGGTCTTTCTGCTACTTCTTCATTACATTAATTGTTTCTGCCCTTCATCATGAGACACAAAACATGACTACAATGAATTTTAAAAACAGTTTCCTGTCTACTTTGAGGCAATTAGAACCAATCAACCTTGTTTCTAGCAACCTTTCTGGAGACTCTCTAAGGCTTTCTTCTAACTTGAAAATTTCGAGTCAGTTTGGTTGGAGTATTTATCAAGGGAATTTTCTAGTCAAAATCTGTATGCACCAAGGCAGGTGATAGCTTTTTTTTTTCCTTTATTGTTTGTAGAAAACAGTGATAAGCAGCCATGTTTGACAGCTGGGTGACTTAGGATGGATAAGTTTGAACAACTGCTTAAAGCCTTGAGCCTTCAAGATCACTTAGTTATTTTAAGTGAAAACATGCCTTATAAAGGTAATTTTATACTTGCCATGCTTAATAATCCTTAATATTGTTTTACCACACTTTCCCCCTCACTTTCATATAAGCAGAGAAACTGTAGGGAATACAAAGGACTCAGAATTTTACATTATTATTATTATTATAATCCATCTGATTCTTTCCCTTGTAAATGAATCTTTAATTAGGCATGTTACCATTGTGTTGGCCCTCACATAATAAGGGGAATCTGAATTTATGGGGAATGGGGAGGGCAAAATCTAGGGATTTCTTCTGTCTTTGTTTCCTGTAATAAAGCCAATTCTTTATTTTTTCCATTATAAAAATTACTCTCAGGAAACATACTTTTGGGTCACAGCTAACAATCAGTTGAAGTTAAACATTTCTCCCCCTAAATTCCAGGTTCAAATACTTAGCAACACAACATATGTAGAATGTATTAATTTTCACATTCAAGTTCAGGTAATGCTATCTTTCAGAGAGGATACAAAGTGAAAGTGGCAGTTGATTGTCTATGGAATACATGGCTTTAGAAACCCATATGTGCCCATCAAGAAATATTATCTGGCAAAATGACTATAAAGCATTAAGTGCTTGAAAAGTTTCTAAAGAGATTGGCAATGTGGCAAATGAATGTGAGAGAATACAGTTGTGCTTTAAGGGATAGAAATAGATGATTTCAAAGAGAAATGGAAATAACTGCATGAGCTGTGGCAGAGTGAAGTAATCGGGTTCAGGTGAACAATTTCTACTATATCATCAATACTGTAAAAAAACTGAAGATTTTATTAATTGATGAAGAATAAAATGAAAAAAAAATAAAAGAACACTATGCAAAATAAGAATGCTACAAAGACAACTTCAAAAATTATGAAAACTCTAATCAAAGCCATGACCACCTAAGATTCCAGAGGACCAGTGATGAAAGATGCTATCCATCTCCAGGCATTGAGGTGATAGATAGGATATATAGAAAGAAGCATTTTTAATTTTTTAAATTCTTAAAAATTATTTTAATGAGGCATTTTTAAACACAACTAGTGAGAGAAATTATTTTGATTGACTACATTTTGTATAGCAATTTCTTTTATTTTTCTTTTTGTTTCTCAAGGGATCGGAATGGTGGAAAGGAGAGAACATAAATTTCTCTTCATTTTAAAATATAGCCTTATGATCCGGCCTCAGACACTTCCCAGCTGTGTGACCCTGGGCAAGTCACTTGACCCCCATTGCCCACCCTTACCACTCTTCCACCAAGGAGCCAATACACAGAAGTTAAGCGTTTAAAAAAATAAAAATAAAATATAGCCTTATGAAATAAAAAAAATACTTTTTCAAAGTCTTTAGGCATTGTAAACATTCAACGATATTTAAATATCAACACATATAGAGCAGAATTAGATTTAATGATAATGAATTTTCCCCTTGAACTATTTGCAACAAAATATTGAGGTTCAAGTCTGTTCACCGGCATCTGGCAAGAGCCTGACCTGTGAAAGGAGTGCTGAATTACAATGAACTTTTATATCCAGTAATCAGTTCAGAAAGTAGAGTTAGAACCTTAGGTGACTCTAAGTAGAGCATACACTAATGAATAAAGGATAAATCCATTATTAAATTTAGCATGATTTAGAGTTAGATACATGTTAAACATCAGCCAATAGATATCTACTGAATACCTCTAATATGAAAAGCAACAGCTAACAGAAAACATTCAGATAGTGCTTTAATATGGGCAAAGTACTTTATATATCACCTTGTTTGATCCTTACAACCTAGTGAGGCAGATGTTGTTATTAGTCTTATTTTATAGATGTGGAAACTGAGGAACAAAGAGATTAAGTCCCTTTGACAGGATCACCCTGCTAATACATATCTGAAGCAAAATTTGAACTAGAGGCTTCTTGACTGAATCTTATCCTCTATTCACTAGGCTACCTACTTCATTTTAAAGTACTATGATGGGCACAGTGTTTTTTGTGATGAAATAGTACTTTCCTCATGTCGATTTGTCAAGGTTGATTGTGCAATTATTATTACCTCCATTTAGACATGAAGAAAATACATTTCTGATTTATAACTTAATTTGTTCAGAGTCATGCAGTTGATAAAGGGCAAAGCTGGAACTCAAAACCAAGACTAGTTAAATATCTGGGTTTTCTGTATTTTAGATCACCTATGATTTCTTGAAATCTTTGAAATCTTAGTACAAGTACTTTAGTGTAATACCCTGATTCTGGGGTTCCTTCAAACTAGAACTCTGTTATTCTCTGTCTGCCCTCATTGTTTCTTACAAACAACTATATAAAGAAAAAGAAGAAGAAAAAAGACTTACCACTGGCTTAATGTTTTATTTTTTATTGCAAAAGTGCTCAAATGAAAAATATACATACAAATTAAGTTCAGAATAAAATTTTAGGAATTGGAATTAATATAATATTTCTAACAATGATTCCAATTATAGAATGATTTTAGTAGAAATTTGATTCTGTTCTCTACATATTTGAGAAACAAGGCCTTTATCAGAAATGCAAGTCATTATTTTTATCCCAAGCAATGACACAGTGCCTCATATAAGGTAACTGATATAACTCATATAAAGTAACTGACATATAAGGTCATAAAATTAATAGTTGGCAGAAGTGGAATTAAATCCAGGCTTCCTATTTCCTTCTGTATACTCCTTATATTATTACATCAGGCATATAGAAAGAAAACAAAATCTCTGATTTATATTGAAATTCTTATAAAGAAAAAATGTTAGTGAGCTAAAAACTTACATAATTTAATAACAGATGGGGCAAAATTTATAAGCCAATTTACCCCTTCACACAACCTCTCCTAAATGGTCACTCATTATTTTTTGAAATGTATTAAGAGCTCTTATACAGCATCCTACTTTCTAAATGTACCAGTTAATGAGATGTGCTTGGAAGGTAAGATAGGAGGAAAAGGAGAGATGTTTAACCACCTCTAATGATAACTTAAATTTCTTCTATATCTCACAGTTGGAGTAGTTAAATGCTGAATGACCCCTACCTGACTTCATGTAATATTTCCTGAAGGGGAGTGGGATGTCTGGAGAGGTTGGAACAAGGCTAATGACCCATATGTCTATCAATGCCAACTAGCTGCGGATCACTGCTTGACAGATAATCATCCATTTATAGGATCAAGGTAATTAAAAAAAAAGTTCAAAGCTGGATGAGAGCCAGGGAGATATTTAAAGTATTGGTCACCCTGTCCTTGACGATGTTCTGGTAAGTTCTGCCCTATATATGGTGCATAACATGATAAGTGAAAATAAAGCCAATTATGTCTCACTTAAAGCTCTTCATTATTAAAACTTACTGGAATTTAATTGTATGTGAGAAATTGAAAAAAAATGAAGAATGAATATGACATAGCATTGTAGAGATGAAAGGAACTTTAGTGACCTCCTAGTACAATCTTATCATCTTATAGATTAAGACATCCAGGATCAAAAATGTTATGTAATTTTCCCAAGGTCAGTGTGCTACTTAGAGTTAGTACTAAAATCCAGGTTATCTGACTTTGGCTTAATGTGCTGTGTATTGTATCACACAGTAATACTTTGCCCCACAATTGGATTCCTGGGAAGATTTACATTAATTCCATTTAAAAAATTCAAAATGTAAAATAAATACAAAGAAAGCTCACTATTTCAGAGAATCTTGAAATTGAATGGTTTCTGTTTTGTCATCTAGATAGCTCAAACCCTACCAGGTTCCTCTACTTCATATATAGGAAATGATTCTACAGACCTCACATTAGGATATCTATATAAATCATATACCCCAGTATGTGGCATATGATTGTTATGGAATATTACTGAGCTATTAGAAATGATGAACAGGTTAACTTTAGAAAAAAAGAACATGGAAAGACCTACATGAAATTAAGAAGAGTGAAATGAGCAGAAAGAAGAGATTATATACAGCAAACAACATATTGTTTGAAGAATGACCTTTATGTCCACCTCCAGAGAAAGATCTGATAAATAGAAATAATCAAGATTTATATATTGTAAGGGTTAAAAGTGGTTTGAATAAATTTATGGGTTAAAAAAGATTGTTGTGGTTGCCATTTATAAAAATTAAAAAATTAAACTATGAGTATGTTAGTAAAGCTTTATTAAAGCAGGGTAGAGATAGTAAAGAGGGAAATGTAGGAAGGAGGTAGAAAATATTGCCTAGCTAAATACCCTATAATTGTTGATCCAAAAAAATCCAGCTCTACTCCAACAAAGGCTTCCTCAGGTCCAGATCTCCAACCAGGAGTCAAAGTAGTCTCTTTAGCAGGAGCCACCAATGCATAATAAAATCCAATGCAGAGACACCAACACAGAAGTCCTCCCTCAGCAAGAGCTATCAAGGCAGCAGAATGAATCAGAATACCCTTGGCTGGCTTTTTTATAAACAGTTTTCTAATTTTTGCTTCCTATCTCTCTGGTTTCTCCTTCCTTTCACTGTGGGCTGGTCTATAACATCTTAGGAACCAATCAAAGTTTCTTAATTTTCCTGGCACTGCCCAGGGAGCAGTGCCTGTGGAATCCACCTCCCATCCTCTGAGGGTGTGAACATTTATCAAAAGGATTCTCAAGTTCCTGACCAATTAAGTTAAAAGGGTGGAACACTCCAAGTACTTGAATAAGTTAAGATGAAAAAAATTACCTTTCATTATATATGTACAGATATACAAATATATTAGTTAAGTGATGCTTTCTCTAGTAAATAGAGGGGAGTAAGAGTGGGAGATACTTGGGAAGTTTATGTAAGAAACAAATAAATAAAATCATATATATATGTACATATATATATATTACTTCATATATCTTCACCTTTCCCATTCCCCAACTTATTCATTTTTTAATGCCCTATTCCTCTTCTCTACCATAGATTCAGAGATGGTCATTTCACTGATCTTACTATTGCCCCCGAATATTCCACCTTAATGAGAATAAACTCTGAAATTCCTTTATCTGATGAGAATCTCTTGCATTCCATCTCTCCTTCTGATTCTAAATTCCAAACTTTTTTTTCTTCACCAAAACCTTAAATCCCTCCATTGCTCACTTCTTTCCCAGTTCATCACCTCTGCACTGGTTGTACTCTCTTCCCATTACAACTCTTTGTTGCACCAGTTCAATTGCACACTGATTTTATTTCTCTTAAGGCCCTTGCCCTTTTACCATACTGAAGATCTTGACCTAATAATTTCAGCCTTAAGATTACTCCTGTGAATGCAGAATTACCTTATTTTGAGAATTACTCCGTTGCTCACACATATATCTGTATTCTCCCCTTGGTGTTTGCAATGTAAGTAACCCATAATAGAACAAGACTTGGTATTTTCTTGTCCAAGCTGGTCTGAGAAACAGCCTAGTCTCCTCCCCAGCTCATGTTATACAGAAAACCCTGAAACGGGGTAAAAGGGTTATGATGCCAGCTCCAATTGTACTAACAGAATCCTTGATCAATGAACTTTTGACCCATCTTCTCTATTCTGCTTCTCACTCCCTAAAATCTCTATAAAAAATTCTATACTGTTCATTTTGGGGCAAGGAGTGGCCCTCCTGCTGGCAAATCCAAATAAGTTGAGGCATGGAATCAGAATCTCAATTCTAACCTTTATCACCTATGAACCTTTGGGTACATCACTTAGGTCTCAGTTGTCTCAGCTCTAAAATGAGGGGGTTGCATTTGATGTCCTTTGAAATCTTTTATAGGTATAGAATTACAACACTGTGATCTTTGTGAGAGAGATGGAAGAATAGAGGTGTTTTACACAGTCACTATATTGATTTTGTTTAAATAACTGTGTTATATGGAGGGGACTCAGTAGCGGATTGTTAAATCTTGAAATAACTATGATGTAAAAAACAAGGCATCAATAATGCTTGGTTTTTTTAAAGGAGATATTTCCTGCACTTCATTATATTCCTACAATATTACGCAGCATTCTGTGCACATAATTCATATTCAACAAATATTTGTCAAGTGATGGAGTGATTGAGACAACTTTAATATGACAAATTAATAAAATGTCTTATTTACAATTGGCTGCACAAAGGTGAAAGACCTTTTAAGTGAATGTTTTGTAATAAGAGATCAGAGTCTGGTCTCCTATTTGGCATTCAGAACCTGTTTTTCTTTTTTAACTCAATCTCCAATATAATAACATGGGGTTTATTAAGATATTTGTGAAAATAATAAAACTAGAGGTTTAACTGTGAATCATCATTTGTATATGGCTAATGTGTGAATTTGTTTTGCTTGACTACACATATCTGGTTTGAGAGTTTTTTTCTTCCAATAGCATAGAGAGAGAGAGAGAGAGAGAGAGAGAGAGAGAGAGAGAGAGAGAGAGAGAGAGGGTGGAGAGGAAGAGAAAACTTATTTTTGTTCATTAAATATAATTTTAAATAAACAATTATACTTTAATAATTGAAACAGATGCTCTAACAAACAAGAACTTGAATATTAGTGAAAAACAGAAAAAAGAATGAATTTACATGTCTTGATCCAGTTCAGGGAAGTTAAATTGCTTCACTGTGTATGTGAAATATGTTCAACAATGCATCTAGCTAAGGTTGCTTCATATTTTCATCTCCAAAAAAATCCTTAAATCTTGATATTTGAAATAATAATGTATTTATGTTGATTATCCTCAGAGCTTTGTCTGGAAACACATCATGCTGGAAAAATGGCCTGGAATTTCAATGTTTTCAACTCCCCAATAAATCCACTTGTGATTATGATATGTGATAGTACTGAGGATATTGTTACAAGGCTATATATTGAGTCTTGAGTGATATGACAATGAAATTGGAACTAGTGTCACTTTAAGATGTTGTTCTTCAGGGAACAGTGGTAATTCCAACAGTGACTGAGAAACAAGGAAAGCACCAGCACCCAAACTCAGTGGATTTCCCTAATTTGGAAAGCAAACAAAGAGGCTCACCAATTTTATGTTTTAAATGTTGTTTATGTTTTTATTCTCTAGAATACTTTTGGGAGAGGCCTCTGAGAAGGTAGTCACTTGTTGATCATTTTTTGGCCACATTCCTGATGAATACAGTGATATTTTGTCTCAGAGACCATTTTGATTGTCTTTATGGCATTATTCTAAATCATCCAATTTTAGAGATGAAAAGGATCTTATAGGTCATTAAACCTCTCATTTTACAGGTGAGATAACTAAAGCTCAGAAAGAAATAACTTGGCAAAGGTCATACAGAGAGTCAGACCCTTTAGTCAGGCACTGCCAGTGCTTTTACTGAATGTGCCTCTCAGCATTATGTTGATAGTTTCTTGTAATTAAGGCATTTCTAGATTTGTCAGTTTTTTAATGCAACTGTTCAAAGCAAATATTATTATAAACTATAGAAATCAAGTTAAGTTTTTTCCCCACAAAACCTGCAATCTAAAAAAATATGACAACTATACTTGTATTATAAAATGTAAATACAATCAGAATTCCAGATATCCATTCTAATGTATTCTATGTGTCACAAAAATATGTCATGATGAGAGAGCAACTAATATTTCTCACTTCTTCTACAGAGGAGGAAAGGGGTAGAATAGTGTCAGTCTGAAAAAAAATATGGAACTACCAAAGTAGCTTGCTTTGTAGATGTTTCAAAGAAATAATTCATATCCTTTGCTTTTTGATATCAGGAAGTCAGAGAGCCCAATGAAGATTCCCTAGCTAGGAAAAATGAAGCCCAGAGAAACATCTCCACCAATTTCACATACTGGTTAGTAGCAGCCCAAACTAGAAGCCATTTATTCTTGTCTTCATCCATCAAACTTCCCATTTTTTGTGAGAGTGATTAATTTAATAATTTGGTGGGGTTGCCTTTTATTTTGCTTTTTATGGTGTATCCCTTGTATATGAAGCACAGATGGTAAGAGAAAAAAAAGGGAGACAGGGAGGCAGGCAGGCAAACCTTGAGCATGATATTTGTATTCCTGTTCTAATACTATGAGCTCTTCAAATACATAAATGCATGACAAAGCTCCAGTAGGTATCTCACTAGAGCTGAGTTTGGGGTGTTTTCCACTTAGGGAACTGTGCCTCATGCAGAATGGAAGAGAGTTTCAGGCACAAAACTGAAAATGGAAACTAGGATTAGATTAAAGAAAGGGCAAAGATAGATAAGGAGGAGAAAAATAGAAATTCCAAATATAGAAGTTCACTACCCTGCTTACCTACCATGTTTCCTGACAATAAGATTGGCTGCATATTGATAATAATCACTTATATGTATATATGGAAAACCAGATGAGCTAGACTGTTCAATTATTATTATTTCATTATAGATGTAGAAACTGGGGCTGAAAGAGGTAAAGCTATTTATTCGAGTACATTTTGTGACTTCCAACTTCATAGTCATTATGATTCTAGTAGTTACTTAACTCTTTGGTAGCATGGAGTTAACAATACTACAAAGATGAATTAAAACTCAAAATAGATGAATTAATTTTGTATGTACAAAAATATTCCGTTCCAAATTCAGAGGCTTCATCATTCACTGCTCTTTCCCTAACTCCCATCTACCATACAACCAATCATCTTACACATACACCTACATACACACATATATATGTATGTATATGTATACACATGCATCTATATATCTATATATCTGAATATCATTTAGGACTCGGCAACAGATCTGATGGTTTAATGCAAACTTATCAGAGGAAAAAAAATTCCTGTGTCCTATTCTATGATTTTCTCTCTTTAGAAAAATAATCATAAGAATTGGCATTTATATAACACTTTAAGGTTACAGATCATGATATGTGCCATCTCATTTAAAGTCTATCCATAGATAACATGTACATGTATAGTTTTGTGTATATGTGTGAATATGTGTGTATAAAATGAGAAATAGTGAGATCTCAGTCATACTGCGAGGTTCTAAAACATGCACAGAAGCAAAGGAAAATTGGGTTAAAGAGGTGCCAATAAGCAATAATGCTTCTCATTTCTAAATGAAAAAATATAACCCTTATTGAATGGCTTGGAGGCTAAGCCTTGTCTTGGAGAATTAAAAAAAATTAAAAAAAAAACTCTACAAACTATACCACATGCTTTAAAAGGACAAACCCTTTGATTCTCCTATCGCTTTTCCCTTGCTGTGAAGAACCTGCAGGATACACTCAAGTAAGGGTAGACAAGAGGAAAGTCATTAGAGTTTCTGTAGCAAGACTTGGGTCTCTTCTCCCCAGTGAAACCTTGTTAGAGGTGATCTAAAGGGGTGGTTACCTTTCCATTTTCTGCTTTTTAATGGTGCAATTTGAGACTGCAAACTCTCATATGATAGTCAAAGAAGCAAAAGGTCACCCGTGAATTGTCAGCAGGTGCTAAGGGCAGCTGGAGAGAATCATCACCTGCTACAACCCTTGATACTAATTAGCCAGCCCTTCATTAATTACATACAACTACCTACAGTTCTAGGAACCATTTTGTTTTGTTCTTAAGTCTGCAGGGAACATATTCTTGATCTTGTGAAATCTGGCCATGCCTCCATAAATTGGAAGGAGAAAAAAAAAGCATATTGGAACATTCAGTCTCTACTTCTTGGCTTCCTCTTATGCACTAAAAGGGTGGGGGAACTTCTCACAGAGTAACTAACTCTCTTAGTGAGAAACTGCTCCAAATCTCCACATCAAATTTATAGGTAATGGAAATGATCTTTGAAGACCTGTTTCCTAGAGAATGGCAAGCAAAGGTCATCAAATTAGTAGAAGCTGAGAATTCAACAGGTGGCAGCCTTTGTTTTGCCTGAATGCCTTAAGCCTAGTAATCCAAGAGGGTGCCAGGCATGCATTTCTTGTTGTGGGAGCTGCTATGCACTCAAGCTCTAGCTGAAAACTTATACCAAATTTCCAACAAAGATCTATGCTGCTGGGTGTGCCTTTCGTTGCTGGATTTTAGAGGGGGGCGGGGTCAAGATGGCAACTTGGAAACATCAAAAGTTTATTACTCTTGGAAAACCCTTCCACACCAATCAAAAACAAAGTGCTTTGAAGGGGGACAGAAAACCAAATCCATCAACAAGACAGAGCTGCCAGGACTCTCCTGCTCAACTCAACTTAAAAGGTATGCAGAGAATGTTGAATTCTCAGGTTTAAGGAAAAGAAAGAAGAAAAGTCCCAGTCATACCAATTGTGCTGAGACTCAGGTGGTGAGTAGAATCTCAACCCAAGGGCTCCAACCAGGATGGAGTGCCTTGCTACCACAACTATGTGAGGCTCAGGGCTCTGACCACAGCTGGCAAGGAGGCAGCTGGAGGAGAGAAGCAGAGAAGAGGGCAGGATGGTCCTTCAGCCACCACACCTCCTTCTTAGGCCTTTGTATCTGGAAGTTTTGGCCACAAGGCACATTCAGCTCTGCAGATAACAATAGTGTAGTGAAGAAGCCTCTAGTGGGCTTCTCATGTCCCTACCTACTGTGCTGAGAACCCCAATAGGAATCTGGCTGACTGGGATCCCAGGGCAAAGGCTGCAATTACAATGGAGTACCTTGCTACCACCATGAGAAGCTCATAGCTCTGACCAGGCAGCTGGCAGTAAGTTGGCTGACAGAAAGGAGTACAGAGGAAGACTGAGGATAACTACCTTTACTTTCACCTTTAGCTTCTGCTGGCAGCTGGGGAAGATCTGGCCTCAAGGGCACATTAATACAATCGAACAGCTCTGTCAGCCTAACCCAGTTAATGTAATGCAAAGATGTAACAGAGGCTTTTGCTTTTGCAAGAGTCAACTGTAAACAGCCCTGGCAGTTAAGTCTTAGAATCTTCACAAAAGTTGAGTTGGAGTATGAGGAATGAAGAGAGCTGACATTCCAACTGAGGCTCTGCTTGTGGCTTTCAGCTTTGCCTTGCCCTGTGCTTTTTGTCTCTAGACAATTTGAACCTAGCTGATGTCTCTGGACATCTCCCTGACCTCTCCTTATTATACCCCTGTTATCTTCCCTGAATTTCTCTTTGGGCTCTGGGAGGAAGGGCGGTTTTGGTTATTAGACTTTGTGGGCTTTAGTTTTTTATAGGAAAGTAGGACATCCTTAAATCAAGCTATCCCTTATTTTATTGATCTAGTAAATACTTTACTTTAAGGCAGCCAAATCTTCCTGACTGTGAGAGCAGGCTCTTTCTCAGTCTAACCCTCCTGTGACCCTTCCCCCATCTTAACTTTCTCCCTAGTGGCTATTACAAAACCCTAAACCCCTCTCTCCTTCTGATTAATCCTGATATTAATAAATCCCCTTTGTTACCTACTCAAACCCTCTGATGAATCATTGTGTCAAAGATTGAGGCAGGGGCTGAAGGGGGAAGGATATATTTCTTTTATTTCTTGAGGGTACTGCAGGCATCCATCTTGGCAGGAAGTCTTACCCAAAAAGTCCTCCTGGTCCTCCTGCCATCAATTTGACTGGCAGGGGGAGGAGCCCTTCGACTCCTCCCTCAAGGGACTTGAGAAACTAACAAGAAAAGCCCTCAAGGCAGATTTAAACAATTCTGACTGGCCCAACTCCTTTGTATCTATAGAGATACCTTTCCTTGCCTTGAAGGGTTCAACCTATCTCTCCCAGTATCCTCTGTCTCTAGCCTCAGTGTCTAGCTGGTTTTAAGCTGCCTCTCCTGAATACCCCATCTATTCCCTTACCATCCAATATACCACCTCATTCATTCCTTCCCTACATTCAGCCATCCCCTTCATTCTTCCTTCTAATACCTACCTCACCTTATCCCTCCTTTCAACTCAGATTACCCACTTCTGGATAACATTAATAATCTGAGGAGAGAAGAAGCCCCTTCAGGGTAGAAAAGCCCAAACTCACAGATTCAGCAAATAGAGGAACAAGAATACAGCCAATAAGGAGGACAAAAGAGGGAAAATATATGAGTAAACAACAGAAAAAGAAAAAAAGAAATTACAATTGACAGCTTCTATTCAGGTAATGAAAAAAAGGACAAATGAACAGAGGAGGACCAAAGAACACCAAGAAAAAACTCAGAAACTCCAGCAAATTGTACACAGGCTTTAGAAGAACTCAAAACACAATTCAAAAACAATTAAGAGAGGTTGAACAAAATTGAGAAAAGAACTTACAAATCAAACTAGGACATCTGGAAGGAAAGACACATGAACTAAAACAAGAAAATAGTATCATAAAGCCAGAATTGACCAGGTCATTGCTGAATTTTATAGAGATTATGATATGAACCGAAATTGAGATATTATCTGTATTAAGAACTACAAGGTTAGGAAACTTTCTCTCCTACTGAAGGATAGTGTCTTCTCTACATCCTAAAATCCTAGAATTGACCAGAACTCTGAGAGAATAAATTATTTGCCCAAGCTCATATAAAGTATAAATGTCAGAGACAAGGCTTGAACCCAAGTTTTCTTGACTTAAAGGCCAGATGTAAGTGAATTCTATCCACTTTGACAAGCTGCAATTTACTGGGTTCCATTTTTAAAAATAATGTTCTATGATTCTATCCCATCTTATTATATTACCTCTTTCATATCTTCCCAACATATGTCCTCAATTAATTATAAAAAAATTTAGGATGAAGACCCTATTTTCATCTTTTGCTGTATCCCTCAAAGCAGCCAGATTGTTGTCTTACAAGCTTTGGGAAACAAAATATATATGTTCTTTCTTTACTAAATGACCATAGATAAGTCACTTAATCTCTGTGGACCTGTTTCCTTATCTATAAAAGCAAGATAATACTTTCTGTACCCACATTATAGAAGTATTATACATGTACAGAGGTTTATAAGCTCTAAAGCAATATGTATGTACTAATTAAGTGTGCATAATACTCAACAAATGGTGCATTTGTATTTCTCAATAACCTTTAATTAATTTATTAATACAATAAAAAGTATATCATTCCTATTATATAAATTATAATTTACACCCAATAATGGCTACATCTACACTAATGGCCAGGGGGTATAAAATGGTTCATAAATTTTATTTACTAAGTCCTGAACTCCTTCTACTTTGCTGACCACTAATACTGTGTTATGTCCTGATTCAGGAAGACCTGAGTTCACATCTGGCCTCTGACACATATAGGCTGTGTGCCTGGATTATTTAGTCTCTCTCTGCCTCAGTTTCCTCAAATTAAAATAGGGATGATAATTATAGCATGTATCTCCCAGGATTGTTATTGCAATGAATTAACATTTGTAAAGCACTTAACATGGTCCAAGGCACATAGTAAGTACTTAATAACTGCTTATTCCCCCTTCCCAAGAAGAACCACTTGTTTTGAACTAATACTTTCCTTTTACTGATGTCCATTAGGATACAAATGGCTTTGTGAGATCATTGATTAAAGTATTCCCTCTAATATAATAAGTGAAAATTCACCTGAGATCACCCCTCTTTTGAGACTTTTGTGCTTCTCTTCTTATGTTAGCAACATTGTGCTTGCAAAGATATCACTGGAGCCTGTGGGCTGTCAAATGGTTTTATCTTTTTGCTATTAGCATCTTTCTTTTCAATTTTAAGAATATATATAAAAATATAGATATATAAATATAGATATGTCACTTGTTAGCTTGTTATAGAGATTCCCAACCCTATCCTTTCTAGGGCAACAGAGAACCCAAGGAGTGAAGGCCCATTGATGTATGCATGCTGATGTGTATGCTCAAACATGTATATTCATGTAGATGTGTGTCTCTAAATCTCCATTCCTTGGCCTCTGAACTATGTTCCTTGTATATATGTACATATATATGCATATCCACATATATGTGAATATATATGCAAATAAATTTGGTTATCCTTTAATCCTTATTCATAGTTCCTTATTTTTGGTGTGGTGCAACCCATTCACACTCAACATTTTCTTTTCATTGCCTCAAGAGAGATGCACATATTAAATTATTTAGATAGCTTTGTATTCCATGACTCATAAGCATATAACCAATATAGAAATGATAATGTGTTTGAAATGCTTTGCTCATCAGGACATCACTATGAAATGCAATGATCTCTTACGTGACCTAAGAAATTTTCATGCTTGTAATAACTATGCATAAAAGCAGGTAATCCAGAAATTACAAATTGTTAATCTGTTAGTTGCATTTTTGGCCCCTTTGAGAGTATGTGTTTTCATGTGCCATACTCATATTTCCCTCACTTATCTTTGCATTTTTTTATTCTCCCTGAGAAAGATAATTTTATAGAACTTATTTATGATAAAAAGGAAGTAAAATTATATACACTTAATTCTATTTCAGCCAAAAAAAACTTTAACAAAAATAGGATGAAATGAACTGATTCCCTTGCTCTAATTATACATGTATATAAATATACATTATATATTATACACATACACATGCACACACACTTGGATATTTCTTTCCATGTCTCCATTGTTCTTCATGGTACTGCTATTCTCAGAGTCTGAATTCAAGTTGTCTTTTAATCTTCCACTTTTTTTGTCTATCCCAAATCTCTTTATTTATTCCTTTGAAATTGAATGACTAAATGAATGAAGGCTTTGTTAAACATTACATAACAAGCTTTATGCTTAGCTTTGGGGAATACAAATCCAGTTGCAAAACAGTTCTTGCCCTTACCTTCAAACAGGCAAATTAACAAATACAAGGAATATTTTGACATGGCAATAGATTTACATTAAAACATTTCTAGATGTAAGGAAAAAAAGATGATTTGATAATGGCCCCAGAGATAAAAAGATAGGAGACAGAATTTCAGGAATAGGGAGGGCAGACAGTGGCAAGCTTATTAGTAAGAAGATGGCCAGGGAATGACATGAAGTTGGATTCAACTAGATTTGACGGGAAACATGAGTCAACTACCAATCAAAAGAGCAGAGCCCCGAGACAAAATTATGGAGGAGAAAGAGTTAAGTTCTTTAGTCCATGGTTTCTGGTTTCATAGCAAGGATTCTAACAAATCATGAAAGTGAATGTATATCTTCTCCAATTCACCCCTTTTCTCTTTATTCTCTCTGATAGCATCCAAATCCAAACTTAGTGGATAGGGCTAGCAGATCTAAGCAAATGCTAAATACATTTTTAGTCTTAGAAGTTTCCCCCACTATATCAGAGATCCATTCCCAAGAAGATCAACCCCTGTGCAGGGACCATCCTTTTAGTTTCTATTGTAAATAGGCCAGACCTTGATACCCCAGCCTTTGACTATGGTTTCTTTCCCAAGCCTGTTTGTATTCTGTCAGTGTAGTTTGGGCCTCATCATTTTCTTGTAACCATGCTAATGTCAATCAATCATATTTCCCTGTTCCTTAGTTCCCCAAAAGATATATAAGTTCCCCAAGTTCTATTGTTCTTCAGAGAAATCTTCTAGCAGTGACATTCTCCCAGGGATATATTCCTGGAGTCCCCAGTTTGTAGGCCCTGTGTAGTCTTTGGCGCTGGGCTCAGTGTAGTGTCCGATTATTGTTCCTATCCCTCTCTTTATTAAAGACTTGGTTTTTCTGACTACTTTAGTAGATCTAGTATTTCCCAAGTTAACACCTACATTACTAATAAGTCTCCAAAGCATTTTTTCTGCCTTTTGTCTGTTTATTTCCTCCAATCCCTCTAAGACAATACCAGTCAATTAAATTATCCAAAATGCTATTTTTACCACTTTAGTTCCTATAATAGTCACTGTTTGTTATCTACCACATCAAGTCTGGACTTCTTGGTCTGGCCTTCAAGCTTCCCCATGATTTTAGTATAGTCTTCTTACCTAACCTTCTGACCCATATTTCCCAAGGCACACACTCCATTCCACTCAGATAGGTCTGCTCAAACTCCATGTCTCAGATTATATTGATTTCCATTCCTGCAGTGTGTCCTGTTCCTTCCCTTCTAAGCATATTCATCTTTCAAGATGCCACTCAATGATTACTGTTTCCACAAACTCTTCTTTTACCTTTGGGGCTTTCTACTCCCACTCTTGGGTTTAAGGTCTCACTTTGACAATTACTAGCAGTGTGAAGCTCGGCACACCACAAAACCTTTTTGTCTCTGTTTTCCCATCAGTATAATGGGGATAATAACAGCATCTACTTTTAAAAGTTGTTGCGATGACAAAATGAGCAATATTTAAAAACTGTTTTTTTAACCTTAAAATGTTATATAAATGCTAGCTATTATTATTCATTACTACAATCTAATAGTCAGCATCATACAATTCAACGCAAAATTGTTCTCTAATTCATGAATATTGCTTTTTCTTTTAGATGGTAATATCCCTGTCCCTCAGAGAAGAACCAGCCATCTAGTATTCTGGTATCTAGCATAGACTGAGCAAATGTTAAGTTCTCAATGGGGGATTGCTGATTGACAATCAAATAAGTAATAGCAAGGAGTACTGAAAAGTGGGAAGACACAAACTGTATTTCTACACCTCACTGAAATATGAGAAAGAATTCTGGATTTCATTAGAGATTGAAATGACTAGTAGATATATTGCTTCTGAGGCAAGGTTCAAATTAAATGCTTACAGGGGATATATAATGAAGTGATCAGTCAAAGGAGGTGTAGAAGGGATGACTGAAAATGGGCAGTAGGCAACGTATGCCCCTCAGATGGCACTGAGTGGGGCGGCTATATCAGACTTTAAAGGACTGACATGAAATGGCATGTATGCAGAATGATGTAAGAGAAACTTCATACATAGATTCAAAGATTTAATGAGAGGAGTAACTGAGTGTCAGATTGGATGTGTCCAGAAGATGGTAATATGGCATTTGGCTGGGAGATGGTAATGAGATGCTTGGCTGGGGGTCTAATAAGATGTTTTGCTGTGAGTGTTTAATGAAATATTTGACTGAGAGTATGTGATGAGGGGTGTGACTAGGAACCTAATTAGATCAGGGAATGGGAGGGTATAATAAGATGTGTGACTGGGATGTAAAGAAAGACATGAACAGACCAGTAATTACAGATGCTTGTGTGAGAGGGTGTAATGGGATGCTGGCATGATATATGCATATGAGGGGGACTGAGATGCACAAAGGTGAAGGTGCAGCGAGAAGTTTCTGGAAAGGTGTAACGCTAGGCATGGCTGAATAGAGGGTGAAAAGTATAGTCATAGAGTGGAATGTGAAATGGGAGGACAGTCTGGGAATGTGGGGCTGGAGGACAAGACAATAGTGTGCAAATGGGTATCTTCAATTAGATGCAGAGTTGGAATAAAGAAGAGATGTAGAACTTGTCCCAGTGAAAATGAAATGGGCAATTTTTGCATTTGAAACTCTCCTGCTATCTGCCTTTTTAGTACCCACAGATCATCAAACAGTTCTCTTCCATTCCTCATATGTTTATCTTATTCTCAGAGAGAATTTTTCTTAGTTATCACTAGCTATACAAAGGAGTCTCTGCTAATGTCATTGTTTATTTTGGCTCTAGGTATTCATTTTCCCAGGCATATCTGCATTTTAATAGGACACTCTTCAGACTCAAATACCTTCAAGACTAAAGTTAATCAATTGCTGATAGTAGATTTTCAGAATGGTCACAGGCCAATGGAGGAGGTAACATTTGAATGGAAATGTACGTAAATACTTCTCAAATTATTTATTTATTCACCATGTTAATTAAAGGACCAACCCTGATTACATATATGATCCTTTTGATAAAAACTTCCTTTTTGACAGGAAAGGCACAACTAATTATAGGGGGGAGTATGGATAAGATTTAATTTCTCTTACTTTAACTTATCTGTTTCCACTCTGGTAAAACTCAACAACATCAAAATGTTATATGATTTAAAGGATCACATTAAGTTACTCTTCTCACTAATCTGGCTGACTTCTTCTCCATTCAGGTGCCATCTTAGATCACTAATTTTTAGCACCCACCAAGGAAGGGATCATCAGTTCTAGCCTATAGCACAGTGCTTGGCAAATAGTGATTAATAAGTGCTAGCTGATTACTTGTTTAATCATAACATATTACATTATATTATTACAATGTATTACAATATATGTAATATATCATGATATACTATATATTACATTAAATACACATATTACACATATTATATATGTCCATGTATCATATTTATACAACATATAGATATATATATAGATGTATAGAAATTTGTATATCTACATTAAGATAGAGGTAGTATATATACATGAAATATGCTCATGTGTATGCATATACTATCTATAACTCTTTATGTGCATGTGTATTGTATATGTGATCACTGTGTAATGTGTTGATCATAACAATAATCCTAGATGGGTAGATGATATTCCCCCATTTCCAAATAAAAAATCAAAACTCAGAAAGGTTAAATAACTTGCCCAGAGTTACAGAAATGATAAATGTCTGAGGTAGCAATGAAACTCAGATCCTCCCACCTCTACGTTGAACACTCTATGCACTCTATCACCTAGTTGCCCAAGTAAAGGAATTAAGCACTCAGGCTAGCAAGGATCCATCATAAATGTGATTCATTTAGCTCAGTAAAGTATTTATGAAGGGTACCCATCTAGTATTAGTTCAGAGACCCTCTCTCTCCTCTTTCTGATGGGCCTTATATATACCACTGGGACCATATCATCACCAGGCTTATATTATTACCTTATGTGAAGTCTATACCCTTTTCCATGAGGGAAAAGAATCCAGAAAATGAACTAGCTGACCATGGCAAACAAAGGAAACAATCCTAAATGGGAGTCAGCTCAGGCAAGGAATAATGGTCATCTACTATACATATTCTTTGCCACTGGTTCAAAGAGAGTAGTTGATTCAAAGGAAGAGAGAGAAAACTGATCTTCCCTCTTAATAATGAATCAAAAAAAAAAGCCTAGAATTGTTCTGACTCATGTTTTTTTTCCGCCCTTCCAATGAAAACTGTAAAAGTGTTGGGTTTTGTTGTGGTTGTTGTTTTGGTTCTTATTTATTCATCTGTTTCTTTTTCACCTTTATTTCAGATGGTTCAATTTCTTAGTATCCTTGAGATAATTTTAGAGGAAGCTAAGTTTTGATGCTTTTTATCCATATTTACAAGAAGTTCAATTACTGTTGACATACTTGGCTATATATAAAGTTTGATTATAATATTAATTAAAGTAAGTTACTAACTTGTGTGTAAGCAGTAGATTTCCAGAGAAAAGGATTTAAACAGACCATTTATTATTCCAGGCAAGCTTTGAAAATTTTGTCTCTTGTGTATTCCTATTCACCAGAGACTTTGAGATTTCACTATAACATATTCAGTTTGAGGTCTCAAAAAATAAATACTTATGTGCCCTAGTGGGAAGAATTTTCTGCCATTAAATATATATGCATTGACAGGTAGATGATAAAAAAAAGAGAGAAAGAGAGCAATGCATTTTAAGTACATTTGCAAAAAAGAAAACAATATTAGTGTTCCTTACTGAAGGCTTCTGGGCATTATTGTCTTAGTGCCAACCTTTTCTATACCTTAGCTGCTAGTAGAAGGAAAGTCTTCATAAAATGTGTGATGGGAATTCGTTAGAAAATAACTAGATTTACCCCAAACAGATCATAGATAAACAGACTTGTACGAAAATATTTATAGCTGCGCTTTTTGTAGTGGCAAAAAACTGGAAAATGAGGGGATGTCCTTCAATTGGGGAATGGCTGAACAAATTGTGGTATATGCGGGTGATGGAATACTATTGTGCTAAAAGGAATAATAAACTGGAGGAATTCCATGCAAATTGGAGAGACCTCCAGGAAGTGATGCAGAGCGAAAGGAGCAGAGCCAGAAGAACATCGTACACAGAGACTGATATACTATGGTAAAATTGAATGTAATGGGCTCCTGTACCAGCAGCACTGCAATGACACAAGACAGCTCTGAGGGATTTATGGTAAAGATGCTACCCACATTCAGAGGAAGGACTGCAGGAGAGGAAACATATAAGATAAACAATTGCTTGAATGCATGGGCTGAGGCGGACATGAATGGGAAATAGACCCTGAACAAGGACACATGTTACAACCAGTGGAAATGTGCGTTGGCCATGGGTGGGGGGAGAGCGGGGGAGGATGAAAGGGAAAGTAGGGGCATAAAGTATGTAAACAGATTAAAAATGAATATTAATAAATGTCTAATAAAAAAAAAGAAAATAACTAGATTTTCCAGAGCTGAGTTCCAATCTTTAAAACTGAATATTTATTTAGAAAGTCTCTTCTTTATTTTTGAGATATTGGAGGTATAATGTATAATCTATGAATTATTATATCAAATTTTAAAATACAGCAAAATAAAGTCAATGTGATGATTATGGTAATTAATGAAAATTCTTTATCAGTAACAGGTGAATCTCAATTACATCAAATTTATTATTTATTATAGTATTCACTCTGAAAGCTTCATTTTATTTGGCCAAGTCAGAGCCAAAACACCAGGAAATCCATTATTATAGGATCTAGCAATCCCAAGGTGCACATTACACTTCTGGCATGCCCTAAATTGTCACATAGCCAAAGTTATGCATTATGAAGCTTAATGCATCAAATATTATGACCTCAACATATTCTAATGGAAAGAAGGAGATCTATATCATGAAATACATGAGAAGGGCATTCAAGATACTTTTAGAGGGGAAGGTGCTAGCAATTGGGGGAATAAGAAAAAGCCCCCTGAGGAATACAGTGCTTGAGGTGAGTTTTGGAGGAAATAAGGGATTCTAAGAGTCAGAAGTAAGGAGGGATGAAAGTTATCCAATCCAAAGGCACAGATATGGGAAATGAGGAATCATGTGAAATTAATAACAATTGAACTAGTATGACTAGACTATAGGATGTATAGAGAGAAGTAAGAAGATTGGAAAAAATGACCAGGTGATAAAAATATTAAATGCCAGGAAATTTTATATTTGATTCTAGAGGCAATAGAGAGCCACTGTAGCTTTCTGAGTAATATGGTATGATCTGTGCTTTCAGGAAGTCACTTTGGCAGGGGTGTGGAAGCTGGATTGTGTAAGAGGGAAATCTAGATATTTAAGGTATGGTTGCCAGGAATCGGATTAACTCAATTCCAAATTAAAATAGACTCAAGTCAGGATGACTTTTATGGAAGTTTATTTATGGAAGGTTGAAGGTAGGGAAATTGAGAGAGAGAAACTCTGGCCCGGACCAGAGGTCCAGACCAGGTAAGAATTTAGAGGTCCCAGCAGAGGAGCACAGAGGTTAATTAAATAAGGCTTCTAGCCACAAGGCCTTTTACAATTAGAGAGGCAAGAGAGGCCTCCCTGAGGGTAGAGGCTCCAGAAACACCAAGGGAGGAGAAAGAAAGTCATCCTAACTTACCCACGTGACAATTCAGAAGGAAATAGTCTGAGGTCTCACCAGAGATCCTTCTACACCAAGTTCAAAGTGCCAACTGCATCCACAGGATGCATGTAACTGCATGAAGTTACCATCATATTTAAAAGATAGTATCTGTCATCACTTCCTGCATCCTCCTTCAATTTCAAGTGGACAAATGGCAGCCTCAACACTGTTTTGGAATGCCCAAAGGGCAGTCCCTTGTTCTTGATTTATTACTTATTGTCACATGTGGGTAACTAATCTCCCCTCCCCACTAAGTTGGGTGGGGTGACATTATTTCTGAGGGCTAGAGTCTAACAATGAATGAGGATGAGCTAATTCCATCTACACAATTGGAGAGGGTAAGTCTAGATGCAGGAAGAAAAATCAGGAAGCTATTACAGTAATACAAGATAGAGAAGATGAACTGGGGCAGCAATTCTGTAAGTAGAGATAAAATAATACATATGAGAAATATGGAGAGAGAAAATAGATTCTGTCCCTGGCAGTTCTTGTACCTCTTCAATACATTCTCAGTCAATTCCTCCATTCCTAGTCTTGACATTTTAGTGAACCAGTTCAATTTTTACTCATCTCTGCTTACAAATCCTCTGCTCCCTTCATGCCTGATGCTCATACTGTACCAAACCCCAAACATGGATGATTCCTACCATA
The DNA here is from genome assembly GCF_016433145.1 of Gracilinanus agilis. Taxonomy (NCBI): domain Eukaryota; kingdom Metazoa; phylum Chordata; class Mammalia; order Didelphimorphia; family Didelphidae; genus Gracilinanus; species Gracilinanus agilis. Next base: position 316,365,765 of record NC_058132.1, on the reverse strand, counting down.
TGCTTTTCTTCATTCCTCCTACTCATGAGCTTCTGAACAGAATAGAAAAAAAAAGACTTAAAAACTCTCCTTTATGGATTCACCACAGAAAGTTTTACATCTAATCTCAAATTCATTACAATAAGGCAATCTTCATACTCTACCATAATATATTCTCTATATCATTCACTACAGCTGTTCCAAATTGGACTTCTTCTAATTATTAACAGAAAACAATGTGGTTATTCTGCAGAAACTCTTTTGCCCTTCTCCTCACCTCATATCTCCTGTTATTATAACCTCCTTTAGCTTCTAAATAGATAATCCTTTCTGAAGCCAATAACTGCATCAATTCTTGATCCCAACCTCTCTTACATTCTTCAGTAGAATGTCCCCAAATCATTCCCTTTTATCTCTCTCTCTAATCATAAATATATTCTTATTTTCTGATTCTTTCTCTACTGCATTAAAACATGTCCATGTGTTTCTTCTCTTTGAAAGAAGGAAATTAACCTCCATTAAAATTTGACTGCTTCATTAGTTGTTTTATATCTCACTTCCACTTCTCAGCCAAATATAAAAATAATACTTAATTTCTTTACTTCCTTTCTTCTCTCTCTCCTTCAAACCTTCTTCATTGTCTTCTAACTCAATTAATTGGAAACTTCTCTCCAAATTTAACAATGTTCTATTATGGCTCCAAATCACAGCCCTTTCTCACACAACAGTATTCTGTACCTTCTTTCAGCATCTGACTCTGCTGACCACCCTCCCCTGCATACTCTTTACCCTCTGGAATTCTGTTACACTTTTCCTACCTGTCTGATTGATCACTCTCAGGTTTCTTGCCTTTTTTCATCCACATTAGTCCCACTAACTTTGGCCTTTTTTGTATTCTATAAGGCAACACTCAAGGCTTTTTTCCACCTACCTATTTCTATCTTGACAACTTCATCAAATTAACATGGTTTCAATAATTTTCTCTATGGCCATAACTCCTAGATCTATATAAAGCATCTCTACTCTTTCTCTTTGTCTCCAGTCCTGTATTATGAATTTGGGCATTTCTTTTTAGGATATTTCTAATATTTGAATGTCCAAATAAGTCAGTATGTCCAAAACATACTTTCCCATCAAATCCTGTCACTTCTAAATTTGTTATTATTGTCAAAAACATTATCATATTTCCAGTAATCCATTTAAAAATTCTTATTTCAATCAGAATTGGTATGATAATTCAAGATAATGAGAAATAGTGGGAATGATGTTTGTTAGTAATAATAGTAATGCTAGTGATAACAATAGGTAGCATTTGTATAGCTTTTCAAAATCCTTTGGAGTTATTATGCCAGGTGGTCTTTACAATCACCCTGAGAGGCAGATGCTATTATTATCTCTATTTTAAAATGAGGAAATTGACGCATAGAGGCACTTTACCTATATTTAAACAGCTAGTAAGTATAACAGGTGGGATTTGAACTCAGTTCTTTACAATTATGAGCTCAGCAGCATGTACCTTATCTGTTTTGAGGAAAGTTCTCTAAGTATAAGCTTTTATTATTATTTTTGGTGGAATGATAGTTCTTGTCTTTTGTTTTGGATTAAGTTTCAGAAACAGCAAATACCATCACTTCAGAAGTCAATTTTAGCATTTCTCATATTGGTTCAATAAATTTCAAGATAGTCATGTTGCCAGATCTTGTTTTTTTTTTCCAAAAAGGCATTTGTCCCTAAGTATTTGAAGAATTAAACCTTCTTGAAAATTCCACTTTTATGCTATCAGCACAGAATCATGTTCAAATCTGAACGATTTATTAAAGATAGTAATAGATATTCTCCATATATGAAGATAAGGACATTAATGACAGACAGGTAATTTTGGTAAATATGTTTCTTGATAGTAATAATCACAGGACTCTCAGGTAGTTATCTTGGGTATTATAACTCTATAAAAATAAAAATCATAAAGTTTATTCAAATATTGAAGCATTGCAAAATTTAGATGTCACATTAAGTTTCACCATGGAAACCATTTTTCATACTTATCCTAATTTTCTCTTTTTGCTCTCTCAGAAACAATATATTGTTTTAAATTATAAAATATAAAGAAAGTCACATTCAGAGGAAGAACTACAGGAGAGGAAACATAGAAGAAAAACAACTGCTTGAACACTTGGGTTTATGAGGACATGATTGGGGATGTAGACCTGAAAGGACCACACCAATGCAACTATCAATAATATGTAAAAAAGTCCTGACAGATGACGCATGTTAAAAGCAATGGAGATGTGAGTTAGCTATGGGGGGGAGTTTGAGGAGGTGAAGGGGAAAGTAAAAACATGAATCATGTAACTATGGAAAATTATTCTAAAAATAAAAAAAAATTAATAAAAAAAAGATAAAGAGAGAAATTCCTGACCCACTCTCTCTCTCTCTCTCTCTCTCTCTCTATATATATATATATATATG
>NC_058132.1:316337125-316363294 GCF_016433145.1 Gracilinanus agilis | reverse complement strand
TATATATATATATATATATATATATGTATATATATATATTTTACATTTCATCTTATACAGTTTGTTACTGTTCCCTTTAAGTATGCCCTAATGATAATAACAATTTTTAGGAGTTAATTCTATCATCTTTTCTTATAGGAATATAAATCATTTGAACTTATTTGGGCCCTTAAAAATTTTGTGTGTGTTTGTTTTTCCCCTTTCTTAATTCCCCTTTGGTGATTCTCTTGAGTTCTCTGTTTTGGCATCAAATTTTCTAGTTAAGTCAGGTCTTTTCTTTAGGATTGTTTGGAAGTCTTTTATTTTATTAAATAATCATACTTTCCCCTGCAAGAATATAGTCAATTTTGCTGGGTAGTTGATTCTTGGTTTTAGACCAAGTTCCTTTGCTTTCTGGAATAGCATATCCCATGCCTTCCTTTTCTTCAGTGCGGATGTAGCCAGGTCCTGTGTAATCGTAACTATGGTTCCATGATATCTGAGTGATTTCTTCTTAGCAGCTTGTAGTATCTTTTCCTTGAACTGGTAGTTCTTTAATTTGGCTATAATATTTCTGGACATTGTCAATTTGGGATTAAATGTAGGAGGTAATCTGTGGATTCTTTCCATCTCCACTTTTCCCTCTTTTTCAAGAATGTAGGGGCAATTTTCTTGGATAATTTTCTGTAGAATGATGTCTGGGTTTTGTTTTTTTTTTTTGTCATGGTTTTCTGATAGTTCAATTATTCTTAAGTTTTTTTCTTCCGGATCTGTTTTCCAGGTCTGTAATTTTATCAATGAGGCGTTTCATGTTTTCCTCAATTTTATTTATTTTATTTTGTTTCATAGACTCTTGCTGCCTTGTGAAGTCATTTGCTTCTGGTTGTTGGATTCTAATTTTTAAAGCCTGAACTCAGTGGATTTTTGGCCATCTTTCTCCTTTTGGTCTGTTTTTCTTTATAGGTTGTCTTTTACTTTCTTTGCCTTGTTTTCAAGCTGGTCAATTCTGACTTTCAAGATATTATTTTCTTGCTTTAGTTCATGTGCCTCTGTTTCCAGATGACTTATTTTGCTTTTTAAGTTCTTTTCCCAATTGTCTTCAGCCTTTGTTAATTGTTTTTTGAATTGTGTTTTGAATTCTTCCAAAGTGTGAGTCTAATTCCCTGGAGTTCCTGTGTTTTTGCTTGGTGTTCCTTGGTCCTCCTTTGTTTTTGCTTTTTGTTCATTACCTGGATAGGAACTGTCAATTGTAATTTCTATTTTTCTTTTTCTGTTGTTTACTCATCTTTTTCCTTCTTTCACCCATCATTGGCTGTAATCTTGATCCTCTGTTTATTTGCTGGTTATGTGGGTTTGGGCAATTCTGTCCTGAAGGGGCTTCTTCTCTGCTCTGCAATTGACTAGATTAGACTGATGGAGTCTTAATAAACCCTGAGGTCAGATCTTTCCCAGCTGGCAGCAGAATCTGATGGTGAAGGTGAAGATATGGAAGCTGAAGGGAACTGTGCTTCCTGACCTACTATCAAGGTATTCTGTTATGGGTCTTGCCTTTACCCTGGGATCTGAGTCATCAGGATTCTTATGGAGACTCTCAGCACAGTTGGTGGGGGAAGGGTGTTGGAGAGTTGGATATTGCACCTTTTAAAGAACTTTATATGATTTCAGCATTTACATGGGAAACACTTTCATGGAAGACAGTATTTGAGATGAAACATTGCCTGCTAAGTAAAATTCTTGAAACTTCTAAATTACCTCTGTAAATAGAGAGTATTCTTAGCTATCCAAAGGAGAGAGAAATCCAAAAACAAGCAAAAACCCAAGTGAATAAAATATACCTATTGTCTAGACTATAGTATGAAGATACACAGATAACCCATTGAGCTTGTCCATCACTACATGTATGTAGGTCAGATTGTTATCTGGCACAAACACTTAAATTGAATTATATGAACTGATTAAATCAGATTATATTTGGTAAATTATGCATCATTTTATTGACTTCAAATATTTCACTGAAAAAATCTCTCATATTTTCTCACTGTTGCTATGTGCTTGAGAATAATTTAATATTAAAAATTAGAATCACCATTGAATGTCACACATACATCAATATATAGATTTTGGTGGATGTGGCAGGATTTACATATATGCACATATATATATATTTTTAATCTATACCTGTGATTTTAAGTCAAAGGTAAATAGAACCCCTGCTCCACTATTCCAGAATGTATCACCAACTGGATTAATATATATTATTGAGAACTATTTAACAAAGAATAGAATGCAATAAAGCATTCATTAAATTAATATGTATTTTTCTGATTCAATATGGTTTAAGGGATTCTTATATATTGTTTAGTGGCCCCTATTTCTATTTGTTTAACATTGATTGTGGGAAAGTCTTCAATGTAGAAACTCTGTATTAATTCAAATCAACAACTATTCTTCATTTATATTCTCAGAGTTGGCTGAGACCCTGAGATATTAAGGGACTTATCAAGTGCCATACAGTCAATATGTGTTGGAGACTGGATTTAAATACATCTTACCCTGACTCCAAGGACAAATTTTTATCCATTATACACACACTCAATGGGTAAGGAAAAATTCACGTTTGTGTGTAATTTGCAACATATTACCAACCAAATATTATTTCCAAGGAACAGAATAAAACTATCTCCAAAGAAATGTTTGAAGAGAAAAAGTGTGAACTTGTCATGTAGTGAGGCTGCATAGCCTTCATGTTTCATTTGTACCCACATAATGTCAAGACCTAGAGGACAGTGCAAGCCAAACTACTTACATGAACATATGCTTTTTTGAGAGTCTCATGAACTTAGGATCTTTTAACATTGACAGTGGTATAGTGTGACAGATTGTATGCCACAAATCATGTCCAGTTTTTTTTAAATGAAAGTGTAAATATATTAAGTGCACAGATTAATGATAGCCAGTTTTTAGCATTTGTTAGATTTATCACATTGAAGAAGGTTCAGGTTACAGAAAAATATGAAGAACTTTCGTTTATCCAAATAGGACTTTGTTCAATCAAATATTTATTTTGCATTGGGGAGTTTAGAGTTTTCAACTTTTAATATTAAATATATATATATATATGTATATATGTATATACATATGTACAGAGAGTGAGAGAAATAGAAAGTGTGAGACAGAGATAGAGGAGGGAGAGAGAGACAGACAGAGAGTTTTAGAGATGATACACAGAAAGGAAGTGCCATACCTAACTTTTTTTGCTGAATTAGAAAAAAACTATAACAAAGTTCATTTGGAAGAACAAAAGATCAAGAATATCAAGGGAAACAATGAAAAAAAAACGTGAAGGAAGATGGCCTAGCAGTACCAGATATTAAGCTATACGATAAAGCAGTGGACATCAAAACGGTATGGTACTGGCTAAGAGACAGAAGGGAGGATCAGTGGAATAGACTTGGGGTAAGTGACATCAGTAAAACAGTGTATGATAAACACAAAGAGCCCAACTTTGGGGACAAAAATCCACTATTTGACAAAAACTGCTGGAAAAATTGGAAAACAATATGAGAGCGATTACATTTAGATCAACATCTCACACTCTATACCAAGATAAATTCAGAATGGGTGAAAGACTTGAATATAAAGAAGGAAACTGTAAATAAATTAAGTGAACACTGTGGGAAGCCAATAAAAGAATAGATAAAAATCTGAGACCCCTCTTTTGACACCTCTTATGATCCATACCTTTTCTTATTGGAAAAACATTATAGACTTATTGAAAAGTTTTGAGTCCTTAGCAGACCAGCAACTACTGAGTTAAAAATTTCTCTCCTTGATAATTAAGAAGCCTGAACTCTAAAAAATATAGTGAAGGCTGGACACAGACAAAGATAGAGATAAGACTGAAGCCAGACTATCTGACCAGGTGCAGACCTGTAAATCAAAGAAGAACGTAATTAGTAAACAACTCCATGAAATATATTTCTGCTCCCAGAATTAACCCCTACTAATTGGTGGTTGGAATTTGGCCCTTGTCCTTGTACCTATATCTCTACTTTTTAGACTTTAATGGATTGTGTATGATTTGTAACCCCTTCACAGCTGTGACTGTTTCTTTGTGTTCTTTGTTTGAAACCAGTATAAAATAAAGTCCAAATCCCATAGCATCAGAGCAACATGGGCTAACCACTAGTCTGGTTGTTCTCATTTTCTTTTTCCTGTCTTAACAATCCAATGCCACAAACGCCACTCAGGACCCCTACCATATAGGGAGATAGCTCTCTAGAGAACACAGAATAGTATACTTGTCAGATCTCTGGGAATGGAAATATTTTAAAACCAAGCAAGAGTTAGAAAAAAATACAAAATGTAAAATAAATAATTTTGATTATATTAAATTAAAAAGTTTTTGTACAAACAAAAACAATGCAACCAAAATCAGAAGGGAAACAACAAACTGGGAAATCTTTATAACAAAAAACTCTGACAGAGGTCTAATTACTCAAATATACAAGGAGCTAAATCAATTGTATAAAAAATCAAGCCATTTCACAACTGATAAATGGGCAAGGGACATGAATAGGCAATTTTCAGATAAAGAAATCAAAAGTATCAATAAGCACATGAGAAAGACTTCTAAATCTCTAATAATTAGAGAAATGCAAATCAAAACATCTCTGAGGTATCACCTCACACCTAGCAGATTGGCTAAAATGATAGAAGGGGAGAATAATGAATGTTGGAGGGGGTGTGGCAAAATTTGGACATTAAAGCACTGCTGTTGGAGTTGTGAACTGATCCAACCATTCTGGATGGCAATTTGGAACTATGCCCAAAGAGAGCTAAAAGAATGCCTGCTCTTTGATCCAGCCATACCAATGCTGGATTTGTACCCCAAAGAGATCATAGATAAACAGACTTGTATGAAAATATTTATGGCTGTGCTTTTTGTGGTGTCAAAAACCTGGAAAGCAAGGGTATGCCCTTCAATTGGGGAATGACTGAACAAATTGTGGTATATGTTGGTGATGGAATACTATTGTGCTCAAAGGAATAATAAACTGGAGGAATTCCATGGAACTGGAATGACCTCCAGGAATTGATACAGAGTGAAAGGAGTGGAACCAGGAGAATCTTATACACAGAGACTGATTACACTGTAGTAAAATCAAATGTAATGGACTTCTGTACTAGCAGCAATGCAATGACCCAGGACAATTCTGAGGTATTTATGGAAAAGAACAATACCCACATTCAGAGGAAGAACTGCAAGAGAGGAAACACAGAAGAAAAACAACTGCTTGAACACTTGTGTTGATGAGGACTTGACTGGGGATGTAGACCCAAAAGGACCACACCAATGCAAGTATCAATAATATGTAAATAAGTCTTGATTGATGACACATGTTAAAACCAGTGAAAATGTGCATTAGCTATGGGGGAGGTGTGAGTTTGAGGGGGTGAAGGGGAAAGTAAAAACATGAATCATGTAACCATGGAAAATTTTTCTAAAAATAAAAAAACAAAAAAACAAAATCAAAAGGAAGTGACAGCTATAAGTCTCAGGAGAAGAATTCTATTCACACAAAGACTGAATACTAGGGGTATGAGTAGAAGATCCAAATATCAGTGAAAATATGTTCAGGACGATAGAATAGACCAATAAATTTACTTTTTCCCAGTATCTCAAAACAGCTTCAGGCTTCTTTATTACATTATTTTGTTCTTTCTCCCCAAATTATAGTTGATGTGTGGATAAACCTACTGTAGAGAAAAAGAAATATCTTCATGTCAAAATTTCCATATCATTGCTTCATTTTTTAGGTCCTACATATATTATCTATTTCCATGTTTGCCATGTTGTGAAAGAAGACACATATTGCTTATACTAGAGAAAAATTCATGAAGGAAATAAAGAATGGTATATTTCAATTTGCATTTGGATTCTCTGTTCCTTTTAGGATCATGGATAGCCTTTTTTTTTGGCATGAGTCTCACAGCTATGCTGGATCATTAGTTCATTTTTATGCAGGCCATGGCAAAAAGTTAATAACTCTTCAAAACAAATACATTAAGAAAAGGAACAAAGGAAATGAAGAAATATAAATTCCAGAAATAAAGAAAACCAAATTCATCCTCTACATGGGCCATGTGTTAAGACTATTAGTTTTTATTTTAGTTATTATTTTGCTAATTGCTTTCAAATCCGGAGTAAAAAAGGGTCATCAGAAGGATTATTTTAATTAAATTGGAGGATAATAGATTTAGAAGAATGTTTGATTTCTCACTATATATATGTTTTGCTCTCAGAGAAGCCTTTTCTTTTTAGAATTAGAGCCACGTCTCACAGGCAGTTGGTATGAAGCAAAGGTCGCCAGCAGGGGAGTACAAACAAGACAATTACTGGAATTCAAGAAAAGCAAAAGGGCTTTCCCTACACAAAGGGATGAATATCAAAAAGCAGCAAAGATGCTTTATATTGCACTTGAAATGAAATATGCCCATCTATTTTACCAAAGTGTATGGCTAAACAGGAAGAATGCAATTGGATTTTCATTGTCAAAAATATCAGAGTTTTTGGTTATCATTTAAGAGGGAAGTTTAGTGATGGAAAGATAGGGACTTTGGTTGCTGATTTAGGGCTCTTAAATTAATCTAATCCCAGACCTTAGAACAATTCCTGACATATAGTAGGCATTTAATGCTTTATTGACTGACCAATTGTTAGAACAATCCATCCATCTACCAATACACTTTAAGTAAGGACCTACTATGTGCCAGGTGGCAGGCTAGGCACTAGTGATACAAAGACAAAAATGAAATCATCTCTCCTCTCTCTAGCAATGCCAACATCATCTTCATCCTTCCACTTACCCAAGTTCAAAGACCAAGCATCTCTGGCAACTCCTTTTTCTTCCTTGCCTCCTGTAGTGTTTAGAGTCTCAAATGAAAAATATAAGAAATAAAGCATCAAAGTTTTATACAAATGTCAGTTGTTATTATTGGTAGTGGTAATGATGGAGATGATAGTTAAGGTGTTATTAGCCTACAGTTACCAGGCTTGAGTTTGCTGATGACTTCATTCACTGAGCCTTCTTACTGCATACTTGTTGAGTACAAACCATGTTTATAGAACAATAAAAGTTGTACGGGTAAATCTTTAACATTTGGGCCCCCAGGAGAAAAATATGTCAATATACTTTATATTTAATCTGATTATGAACACCTTCTTAAATCTTGACAATTAGTTATATATTTGTATATATATGTATACAAATACATATATACATACATACAATATATAATATATTGTTAAAAGGTAATTTAGATGGGTGCCTGGGATTTTACTTAATCAGAATAGGACGATGATCTTCTCAGGCTCAGAGAGTAAGATGGCAACTCTCTGTCCTAGGCCAGTAGATGACCACTATAAATCGACTTAAACGGTAACAGGTTTACTGTAAATTGTTAATTAGGGGAGAGTAAAGTATGTGGGCTGAGGATTCCCTACTATTAATAAATACTACCTTTTTTCCTACCTTCTGACTCTGCAAAGAGTTGCTTCTGCCCTTAGGAGAACTGAGGCTACTCTTACTCCCTCACTATCTCAATTTTCCCCAACTAATCTGACTATCCTAGGCTAAGCCCACATTGATTATAGTTTCTAGTGAAAGTCACAGATTGTAGTGGAATTAAAAACAGGCGGTAGGCGTGACCTAGTCACCTAGGTGATGCCAATGCCCACCAAAGCAACTGAGCAGTTTAGATCACTGTCACTGGTAATTCCTGCTTGAGACTTCAAAAGATGTTGTATCAGAGTATAGGACCAAAAAGGTATTCAGGAACAGGTTTGTTTCTCACAGGAACAGGTTGTAGATCAGTACTGGGAGAGAGCTTGGTTTTGGAGGTATTTTCTTCTCCAGAGTCCAAACCTAACTCCTCAATGACAGTTACCTTCCTCAGAATCTTCACTCAGGATTCCAAGAACTCCCCTGTACTTCCTGGTTTCTTTCATTACAACAACTTCTGTATCTTCATTCTTGTTTATTATTTTCTTCCCAAATTCCTATCTATCTATCTATCTATCTATCTATCTATCTATCTATCTATCTATCTATCTATCTATCTATCTAAATTAGACTGATACATATCTTATTTCTGAGGTATAAATTTACACATTGAAAATTTAACATTCTCTCAAGTCCCATTAGAAAAATTTGTTCCATTTCTGCTCAACTCAAATATCCAAAGAAGTTATCATATCATGTCTATTCTTTCTCCAAAATAATTGTCAAATATGTTATCCATTTGCTTCCCTTCATTCACATTGGCATTGCCCTAGTTCCACCTTTCCTTTATCACCTGTGCCCAAAGCACAGAGTTAATCATGTTCGTCTCTTATGCAGTTAATACCAGTGGGTTCTTTATTATCTCTTGAATCCAATGAAAGTCCTCTATTTGTCTTTTAGACTCCTTCCAAATTAGTTCCCACCTGCCTTTCTAGTCTTTATGTGTATGTACAAACACACATATAAATTTGATATATCATTTCATATTATATCATATCAGCCCCTTCAAAGACTCTTTGGTCAAGCTAAGAATGAGTCAGTCTTCTTGCCCTTCCTCTCATCTCCATAACTTTACCAAATGTATCTCCAATTCCAGGAATATTCTCTACTATCAAATCTCTATTAGAATATAGAGATTCCTTTAGGGTTCAGCATAAGGACTACCTTCTTCATGAGTCTTTTACTAATTCCTCCCACTGCTAATTCTCTATCTTCCTCCAATTCATAATTTGTGTGTATATGTGTATACACAATATACCTGTGTATATGTACACACATATTTGTCTATGTATACCTGTTAATTTCCACTATCTAATGTACTTTTCTTAATGATAGTGCATGCTTCATTTTTATCTTTGTGTAATTGATCACTATACTAGTTTACATTTAGTAGACTCTCTTAAATTATAGTTGATCGATATATTGAGGACACTTACTTTATATTGAAAAAAATAAAGCATTTTTTGAGTAAATATAAATTGTTTTATGGAGGAAGGTGTTAATGGAAGGCTTTGAATTCTTAGATAGAATAGTTGTAATTTATCCTAAAAGCCCTTAATATCCAAACTGTTTTGAGCACATTCTCATATGTTTGTTTGATTATTCATTGCTTACATAAAAACTACATACTAAATGCAGTTACATTACAATATGTATACAATGTTATGGTTAAATGATAGGGTTAAATGAAATGAAATTGAAATATTTATGTTACTTTATGTTTTAAATATATTTATCTCAATCAGTCAATCAACAAACATTTGTTATGTACTTACTTTATGTCAGACGCTGTGCTAAGTGTTAGGGATACAAAGGAAAAGCAATAACAGTCTCTGCCTTCACAAAGCATTGTTCAAGAAAGAAGGCAAAAAGAGCATAAATTAATGCCAGGAAAATGTAGATAGAACGAATGAAAAGTATTTTTACATTAAAAGACACTAAATTTGTTATTAAACAATGTTTAAATGAAAGTAACATGATGGGATATACTTCATTTTTTAAAAATCTCAATGAGGCATTTTGTGATCCACTAATATAAAATTCCTCCTCTAAATTTACTTGATTTACTTTTGATATTAATACATTATAGATTCAACAACTTCATAATAATGAATAGATTTACATGGAAATAGTCCGTGACTCGCTGTACTTAATATTTTATTTTTATAAGTATTTAATTCATTTCGTTACATATTCCACAATTTTATGTAAAAGATTAAAATAATTTAAAAATTTTTGAGTTCCAAATTCTTTCCTTCCTACCCTAAACCTTGAGAAATCAAGCAATTTGATTTTGATTATAAATGCGACATCATGGAAAACATGTTTCTATATTAACCATATTGCAAAGGAAAACAAAAGCAAAATAAAACAATAAAAGTGAAGAAAGTTAAAAGATATGCTTTAATTTTTATTTGGAGTTTTTCAGTTCTTTCTCTGAAAGTGGATACATTTTTCATCTTAGGTCCTTTGAAATTACTTTGGATCATTGACTTGATCAAAATACTTAAGCTTTTTCACAATTGATCATTCTTACAATATTGCTATTACTATGTACAATGGTCACCTGGTTCTGCCAACTTTATTTTGCATAAATTAACATAAGTCTTCTCAGGTTTCACTGAAACCATGTTGTTCATCATTTCTTATAGCACAATAATATTCTATCACAATCATGTACTCAAACTTGTTCAGCCATTCTTCAATCAATGAACATCCTTGAATTTCTAATTCTTTGACATCATAAAAAGAACTACTATAAATAGTTTCTAAAAATATGTCCTTTTCCCTTCAGGATATTATTTTTCAGTCACATACACCAATTTTGCAGAAGGTTTTTGTTACTGTTGACAACTGTCTAGTCAATTTCCATTTCCCCCATGAGAATATTTTTTTTCTTGAAAAATAGTGATGTTGTTAAATTTTCATATTTTTTGGAGAAACATTAAGAATACATAGAATTACTTTGGGAGACTTTTAAACAGGGTACACAATTATACCTGAGTTATTAACTGAGCTGATGTAAAAGTTTTTTAGTAGATAAATTATTTTTACCAACACGATGTCTTACTAATCAGAATGGTTTCATATTATCATCAATCAATATCAAAAGGTATAACATATATGTATGTATGCATATATATATACACATATATAAAGGGTAGAAGTCATCATGTATGATAGTAGACACAAATTCATATTTGAAATAATCTATATTTTTTGGCTGAGTTCTGATCAGATCTGAAAAAATCATAATTTTTAAAATTCATAATGTGGATGACAAGATCACATATTAGGATTAAAAGAAAGGAAACCATTTCCATTTTCTTCTTTTTGATGTGTGTCATTATTAATAGCATCTTCAAAATTCAGTTTCTTTATAAGAAACTTTTGAAGCAATTTTTCAATTTGGTGAGTATTAATTAAGTTAAAACTACATGATATAATCTGAGTTGAAGTGGAAGTAATTTGACTTTTCACTCATTGTTTTCTGTCTCCTTACTTCTGCCCCCTGCTACATCCTTCTAACATTTCCATAACCTCTGTTGTATTTCTAATTGGTATGTGCCTAAAGCACTGGGCAAAATATACCATATACCTATGAAGGCTTGAGTTGGAAAATCAGTCATGTTCACACTCCTACTATTTGACATCTGGAGTAAAAATTAGGAATTCTTAAGGCTATCTGTGATTTGAAAAAAAATACAAATTGCCCCCACTTGTTCTTTCATGAATATGGAGATCAACTCTGCATTGTTATTTCCAACTTCTAGGAAAAGTTTAGGATTTTGTTTGGAATTATTAAGTGATATATTATTCAAAAATATGAGGAATAAAGCCACAGGAGCTTTTCTGCTAAAAATTCATGAGAGAAAAACCAAAGACAGTAACATTATTTTAAAAAAAGAAATACATAACACGCAAATTTATATTTAATAACTACTTAATACGCAATATTTAAGAAATAAGTGTTGTATAGTGGAAAAGGTACTAAGAGTCAGAAGACCAGGATTTAGATATTTACTCAACTACTATTTCAACATTCAATTTTTGTCTAAGATTATTTAACTTCTCTGGACTTTGGTCACCTCATGTGTAAAATAAGGGAATTAATTTGATAATGTCAAATTCCCCTTTTCAACTCAAACTTTGTGATTGATGAAGACGGTTCCTCTTCTAGACGCTGACATGAGTTGTGAACAAGTATTGGTTTCTCTTAATCTCAGTTTTCTTGTCCAAAAAATAAATTTCCCATAAAGATTTCACATCTCAGAAAAATATTGGCAGGATACATTCTTTACACCTTAAAACTCTATAGAAAAGGGAGCAACATCATTCATATAGGGAATTTCCATTATGGAAATCACCTCTACAAATTTAGATTATCCATTTGTTTATAACATAATTATTTATAGTATTAGGCAGTTATTCAGAGACACTGAGAGGTCAAGTGACCTTTCCATGTTTACACATCTGTAATCTCTTGGGAACAAAACTAATACTTGGATATTACATGACTCAAAGGCTGGTCTTCCACCTGCTATGCAATTTGCCTTTATTATTTTTATTACTTGAAATAATGTGCATTATTTATTAATATTCCTTATATTCCTACTGCGTAGGATTTTGCTGTGCTTCTCTTGAATGAAGGATGAAATTAAAATAGAGCATATTGAAGTCATTTGCTGTAAGTCTTGACATGAATGAGTTCTGCTTTTGCAGATCATATGGCAGATTTCTTCTCTGTCCTCTGTCTTACTTCCTTATGGATGCTGAAAAGGAAAAAGAGAAACTATTTCAGTTCCCAGGATTCACCAAAAAAATTACCATAGTTCAAGTCAAGAAGTATTTATTAAACATTTTCTATGTGCCAGAAACTGTTCTGTCCCCTAAGGATAAGTTACTGTCCTTGCCCTTAAGAAGTTCACCTGCTAAATGGGGAGGCAAGAGAGAGAGAGAGAGAAAAACAGATAGAGGCAGAGAGACAGGAGAGATACAGACAGAAAAAGAGAAATAGAGACAGAGAAATAGAAAGAAATAGAACCAGGGGCAGCTGGGAATCTCAGTGGATTGAGAGTCAGGCCTAGAGATGGGAGGTCCTAGATTCAAATCCGGCCTCAGACACTTTCCAGCTGTGTGACCCTGGGCAAGTCACTTGACCCCCATTGCCCACCCTTACCACTCTTCCACCAAGGAGCCAATACACAGAAGTTAAGGGTTTAAAATAGAAAATTAAAAAAAAGAAAGAAATAGAACCAAAGTCAGAGACATGGCAGTAGAGAGAGAGAAAGAAACAGAGAAAGAGAGAGAAAAAGGGTAGAGAGACAGAGAAGGATATATTGAGAGACAGAGATAGAGATATTAAGAGAGAAAGATATCAAAAATAACATAAGAGGAAAAGCAGTAGCTGTTGGGGAAATGGATGAAAAGATCTAATGTCTTTTTCAGAAGGTGAGAGACTTGAATCTTAAAGAAAACCAGGGAAGCCAGGAGACAGAAGTAAGAAGGGATAGTATTCTGAGTAGGGTTTAAAGATATATGGTACTGTCTCAGGAGAGGATCCACAAGGCCACTAAAACTAAATCATGGAGAAAGCAGAAGTGAGTAAAGAATAAGAAGGTTCTCAACATATGAAGGGATAAGAGTTTTGAATGCATATGGGATTTTCTATTTGATACTGGAGGCAACAGAAAAGCATTAGTTTTGTTGAACAGTAGAGATAATATGGCCAGATGTGACATTATGGAAAATCAGTTTAGCAGATGAGTGGACAATGAACTCAACTGAAAAGAGATTGAAGACAGGGAGAACAACCAGATACACTAGATGTAAAAAAAATTTAAGAGCATACACCAGCCTAGTAGCTAGGTTAGTGTAGATAAAGGGTCATTTAAGAAAAAATGTTATTAATGTAGAAACAACATAGTTTTTCCATATACTGAATATATTTGAAGTAAGTTCTCTTTGGAGTTACTGATAAATACTTAACAATCATTCCTCTGGCAAAAAAGAAAATATATGCAGGACATGTTTTAAAGTTTAATCTGAATTATTAACATTTTTCTCCATCACTTTATTAAGTCTAGATGATCAACAAAATACGAAATCAAACCCTGATTTGTAACACTTACACTGAATATTTAACAATCTGTTACCTGGCTAAGAGCTCAATCCAGTACATCCCTGGAAGAAGTCTAGTATTACACTGGAGATGAGATGCTGAATGACTAAGAGGATTGTTGATACCCTTAATAATAATGAAGTGGTTAGCAAGAAGGGAGGAGTTGAGGGAAATGTTAATGAGTTCTATTTTTTAAGTTGTGGGATGCAGTTTGAGATATCTACTCAGTAATTGATAATATAGCTCAGGAAAGCATGAGGACTGGTTAAATGGATTTGAGAATCATCTACATAAATATGATAACTGAGTCCATAAGAGTTGATGAGATGACCAAACAAGGTAATGTAGAAGCTTAAGAGAAGAGGACTCATCACAATTTCTTTGGGGACATCTAAAGTTCGTGAACATGATTGACCAAGGGAGACTCAAAAAGGGTAGTCATATAAACAAGAGGAGAATCAGAATAGAACTGTGTTATAAAAACCTAGAGATTATCCAGAAGAAGAGGGTAATTAGCAAGACTACAGATATAAAAAAACAATGAGGATTATGTAAGGAAATATATGGCAGCCATGTTGAGTCAAGAGTGATGGACAGTTACCTGCTTAGAATCCAGAATGGACTGAGCTTGGTATGAGACTGGCATGAGCCAAGGCAGTTAGGTTTAGGTTTCAAAGGAACAGATATGAACCCATCTTGGTCTCAGTTGGAGATATTTTGGTGAGGGTGAATAGGGTTTAGGCATAGTCTATACTCTATTTACTCAGCAACCAGCTTTAGCTATCAGACTGATACAACTGTGTTCCATCAATCTCTGTTTCCTGATTTATGATCACCAAGAAGATCAGCAAAGACAACTATCATTCAGCAGGGTTAAGCCTTGACTTAGGGCTGAGGCCAGTCAGGCCTCAGCTAGGCTGTCAGCCAACCAAGATTCTTGATCAACAATATTCAAGTGAAGATTCAACAACAATCTATCCATCTAGATTTATTTAGGATTCCCATTTCCCACTTTCCATCAATTACCCAGTTCCCCTTACCCTATACTCATCAATTATTAAATCATCTTATAAAAATCACTTGTCTGAGAGTCTCAAAGATCTGGTGAGGCTTCAGTTGACTGTGTCCTTTCAACTTACGAAAGGGGTTTTCTTCAATATTCCTTCATTCAACTTCTTGAGATAAAATCTGCAGTCAGAACAGGTAAAAATAATTAATTAATCTTTATAGATGAAATAATCAGGTCTATAGTGAATCAAGTCAAGGAATATAGCCATCAGCATCAAAGGGATTCAGTTGGACAAGGGTTAGCTGAGTTCCACTATCAGCTGATTTCCTAGCTCAGGCTGCTAGCCCTGGTTTACTGTTAGCCATCTTCGGATTGGAGTCAGCAGATTCCACATATTCTCCTTGAACATCAGCTGCATTGAGTTAAACTTTTGGGTTCACTACCATATCTAGATGTCCCATTAGGACTCAATACTCTCAACTAACTCAGTCCCTAGATTGACATAAAAATTTAGAAGAGGCAATTGGATTCATCCATTAGATAATTTGTAATTTAGAGCGAACAAAGAAATACGTGAAGTCCGATGGAAAGGTCAGCAGAGAAGAATTTGGAACAGACTTCATGAGGTGAATTATAAAGCCTAGTTAATAATTTAATAAACAAAGAAGGGAAAACAAGATATTCCCAAAAGAGAGACTCCCTGAACAAATCTATGGAGGCAGGAGCATATGTTTTGGGGTCAAATAGCCCAGTTGAACAATCACATAGAAAAAAGGGTACAGTTTTTCTCTAGTGTCTTTAACCTTCATTTTGAGTACTCTTGTTTTACTTCTTGATGTTAACTAAAACTCAGTACTCTATGTTCTAGTCATTAGGTCATCTACCTAATCCCTCTCTGACCTACTCTCCAATGCAGTACCATGCTTTTGTCTCTATCTGGACTTTCCTCTTAAATCATTTAGCTGTGACTTCATAAAAGATCTAATAGCCTAGTCCTACAATTGTATAAATGACAGATGATATAATTTTTTTCTCTCACAACATGAAAAACAGTAAATATCCATTGCCTGTACACCACAGACCACAAGTTAAACTTTTTCTGTCCATAAAACCTTATTTAGATTTAAATAGGTGACTTTGGCATACACAAAAGGGAGAGATCACACGAAATTCGGATATTGAGGAAGGACACAGGAGAAGTATTTTCAGAGAAGGAAGCTATAGGATCAAAGATTAAGATTTGGAAGAGAACTTTGAAGTCCACAAGACCAATTCCTCAATTTACAGAAGAAATTCTATGACATATTGTGATTAACTAGCCTACCTAAGGTTACAAAGGTAAAACTACTATTCCCATCTCTACTAATTTGAGCCTAAATTTAAAATCAGGTCTCCCTTCTTCCAAGTCTAGGATCCTATTCTCTAATTCAGAGATTTTCAAAGTCCTGAGGATGCCTAGGCATGCCTGAGATCTTTCAGAGGGTCGTAAAGTCAAAAACATTTTCATAATAAAGCTAAGGCTTTATTAACGTATTAAACTAATCTTTCCTTTTCTAACTACATATCTGTGTGTGGCCAGATTTTTTTTTCATATACTTCAACCAAGACAATGTATCACAATAAACTGAGTACAGGAACATTTCTGAGAACCTAATTGTTTTCTATTAATCCAGACAGCAAAGAGAATTCTAAACATATACAAAACAATGCCACTCTTTTCGTTATCTTTGTTCTGGAAAAGTAGTAATTTTTATTGAATATTATTTGTATTAAAATGTTTTGGCTTGTTGATATT
Source organism: Gracilinanus agilis (assembly GCF_016433145.1). Lineage (NCBI taxonomy): Eukaryota > Metazoa > Chordata > Mammalia > Didelphimorphia > Didelphidae > Gracilinanus > Gracilinanus agilis. The sequence goes on along the minus strand of NC_058132.1, from coordinate 316,346,825 downwards.
TTAATAAATTAATGAATGAATAGATATTTAAATTCTTATCAGTATTGATTTCTAAGATCATAAATATAAATAGGTATAAACCTTTTTTGATACTCTTCTGAATTTTATCATTTTTAAGAGTATAAGCAGATTCTAAGACCAAAAAGGTTCAGAACTGCAGCATTATGCCATGCTATCTACCACTTTTAACCCACCCTAGTCTCTTTTCAACTATGAAAAATAATAGGATGATTTAAAGGCACTAGAACCTAGTACCAACTATGTGGCATTGAATAAGTTACTTTCCCTCATTAGATCCCATATTCAAACCACACTGATCCCATATTGTACCCATTCTGGCCTACTTCTCCCAAGGGAGTTCAGGGGACCAGGAGAAGAATATTTAGAAGATAAGCATATTTTTAGGCCTTTGAACAAAGTTATCAAAAATCACTATTGTTTAAGGATATACTGATAAATCATTAGCTAAAAATTGTTAGCTCCCTTCTCAAAGCTATTTTTATCTTTACAGAGAATAATGAAATCCCAGAAGTCTTTCCTGACCTAAAATGAATGATGCTATAATGGTGAGATTCCAGGCAACAATATTAAGCATATAAGGGACACTTACAGGTAAAGAGAACTTTCTGTTCCCCAAAAGATCATACCACATTGAGACAGTGACCAATTCATGATCTTGACCCCTTTCCCAAATCTCCTTCTGTATAAGTTTCTATGTTTACTATAATTAGATTGTGGAATTTCACATCCAATATTCTATATTCATCATTCATACAAAACCATATGGGTCACATACATTTGACAGTACAATATTGAAAATTTCTATTAAGTCATTTATCACCGTCACTTTTTAAAAATAAACAACAGATTACTATCTCCTGGCATTATCAGGCAGGAATATTTGTGGGGAAAAAATAAAAGTCCTTAATAAATTTTAATTAATAATATTGTGTGACATTATTTATGTTTGCTCACTAAGAGCAAATGATCCATAATTTTGAAATAATAGTAAATGGTATTATTGTAATCAAATAATAAATTCGATTAGAAAAGAACACCCAAGAGTATTAGTACAATATAAGAACCTTCTCCCAACAAATGAGGAACTGTGCATCAGGCACTTAGAACTGCTGCTTCTGCTAAATGCAATTATTTCTTCCCATTGGCTTCAAATCTTGGGTAATTTCAAGATGAGGGAAATTTCCATTATGTGTAATTACTTTCCATAGTAAAGGAGCAAAAGCTAAATGAAGTCAATTACTAGATGGAGGCATTTGCTAAACTGAGATATAGTATATGATAATTAATAGTTACTGAAAATGACTATGTTGCTAAACATTGCTAAGAATTATCAGCAAAGTGAATGCTTTGAAAGCTTTCAGAAATATAACGTGTTTGGTTTCTCCAGATACAGGCTTGAGGATGACTTAGAAATCTTATGCTTCTCATAATAAGTTAATAGGATACAAAATCAAAACTAATGTGGTTCAGAAGAAAGAACTTTGAACAGAATGAGAGGATACAGCATTTGGGTTCCAGCTCAGTATCACCATTTAGGTGCATGATATTAAGGAAGTAACTTGTTATCTTTAGAGTTCTAGACAACAAGAGGGCTAGACTGCATAATCTCTAAATTCCTTAATAACTCTGACATTGTAGAAATATTGCCCAAGTCCAAGTCACATTTCCTCCATGAAACATTCCCTGAAATTCTAGCTTGTGATGATTTCTCTCCTCTAAATATCAGCATAATAATCAATATATAAGTAAGACTTGAAGAGGTGAATGGTGGGAGTAATCCAGGGTTGGGACTCCTCAAAAGCTTGAGCTGGGATAGGATTAGGTGCAAGGGATGCTCTTAGTAGAGGGCAGTGACCTCTGATTAACTGATTAACTAGCCAGGCTATCAGACCCAGAGGAGAGAGGCATCTATGGTCTTTCTTTGTCACCAGGCCTGCATAAGCATACCACTCCTCTTCTTTCTTTTTCCCTTGCTTCATTTCAATGCCTTTTCTCAGCTTTCCTTTCTATACATCTCAGGCAAGAAAGGCCTTCAAAGTCTTTCTTCATCTATCTTGGTTGATTTCTATTTTGATTCCCAGTACTGAGCTCTCTCTCTCTCTCTCTCTCTCTCTCTCTCTCTCTCTCTCTCTCTCTCTCTCTCTCTCTCTCTCTCCTATTTTTTCTATCATATCTAACCTATCTCCATTCTCGTCCTAGAGTTTTGGGCTTGAAATACATCATTCAAAGCCTTTTCAGCTTTCTCTCATTGCTTGAGTACTTGCTCCATTGACATAACCTTCAAAAATCTAGATTCTCTTCATTATTAGCTATCAGCTTGTGACTTCACTACTGAAAAAATCTCTCTATGAAATTGAAATACACTTCTTTTGTTTGTAGAAAAAGATTAGGAAAAATAACTCTTGTTAGCATGAGTTAGAGATGTAAGGATAAACAAATAAAACTGAAATAATAATGAATTTTGTGTAATGTTATTACATTTTACAAATCACTTACATAAATATATAATATATAATCATTAGATGTAAGTATAATTATCTTCATTTTCCAGGGGCTAAAACTATGACACAAGTGTAGTAAGTAATTTTGCTAAGGTTACTCAAGCAATTAATCAAGACCTATTAGCACATGTTCTGTTAGATTTATAGTTAATTGCCTTGGGATCTGTTACTCAGTGCCATTGGGCAAGTCGATCAGTGTTTCTGAGTTTCAGTATCTTAGTCTAGAAAATGGGGTTGAACTAAATAATCATAATGTTCCTGTCAGCTATTCATCTGTTATGCTCTTATCATAAACCAGAATCAAGTATTCTATCTCCAAAATGTCCCTCATCAAACTTTCCGTGCCTCCCTCTCTCACTCCTGTCTCAGCTAAGAAATTTTCTTCATATTTCATTGAAAAATATTGAGGTAATTCATGGAGAGCTCCCTCTTCTTCCCTACTCCTCATTTCATATCACTCAGACATCTTCTCACACTTTTTAACCCCTTTCTCACATGAAGCGATGTCCCTTCTAATGAGAAAGCAGTTTCTCAGATCAAAGTCTCATATATCAAATATGTTGAGAACTTAGTCAAATTCATAAGCATATGAGCCAATCCCCAACTTATAAATGGTCTAAAGATATGAAAACTCCTTCTAGATAAAGAAAACAAAGCTAAATTTAGCCATATGGAAAAAGTGCTCTAAATAATTTTTGATTAGAGAAATGCAAATCAAAACATCTCTTGAGCTATCATCTCAGATCTATCAGATTGGTTAAAATGAAAAAGTGGCAAATGATAGAGGGGATTTGGAGAAATGCAGACATGTACATCATTGATGAACTGTGAACCAATCCAATCACTTTCAAGAACAAAATAGAATTGGGCCCAAACAGTAATAAAACTGTGTATACACTTTGATCCACCAATAACAGGTTTGTTTGTTAGATTTGTTTCCTAAGCTGATCAGGAATAAAAGGAAAATGTTCTAAAATATGTATACTGGCTCCCTTTGTGGTGCAAAGAAATGGAAATTGAGAGGATGCCCATCAGTTGGGGAATGGCTAAATAAGTTATGACATATGATCATGATAGAATACTGTGGAGATCTCTTTATCATCTCTCATAATCTTATGATGACAGTTTAGTTGATAAGGAAATAAGGAAGGAACAAGGGAGTTGTCTTTTACCTCACGCTTCAACACAAAAGAACGTCAAAACATAAAACATTCTTTAGAATAGACCAAGGCCAAGGCTGAATTTTGACTGGGTTCTTATCAGGAAGTCAAGTTGGGGAGTATCCCTCTCAGGGTCGAATTGCCCGTGCTAAGATTTTGGCCTTGGCTGTACCAGGCAGCAGCATTCCTGGTCAAAGGGGAACAGTGTTAACCCTTTAAATTCAGGTTTGCTAGGAACTTAAAGCTTTTCAGTAAGACCACAATACGTTTCAACAAGAAATCACAAGGATCACAAAAGGGGTCAAAAGAGGAATCTCAGATTTTTATCTATTTTCTTATTGGCTTCCCACAGAATACTACTATATTGTAAGAAATAGCAAGTGGGTTAAAAAAACATGGAAAGACCTATAGGAAATTGTGAAGAACAAAATAACAATAACCAAGAGAGCATTATATAAAGCAACATAAATTTTGTTTGAAGAATAATTTGTGTATGTCCACCTCCAGAAGAGCTAATTAACAGAAACAAGCAAAGCATAGTTTTAAATATTCATACTTTTTGTCAATGAGACTTTCTCTAGCACAGAGAGGAAGAAAGATACCTGGGAACTTTAATGTAACAAACAAACAAATAAATTTCAAGAAAAAGAAAAAAAGCAAACCCTTTTACCAGGGTCAGTAATACTATTCAATCCTGAGTGGGTAAGATCTGCATGAAAATCCATAACAGGAGAGTAAGAAAGGATTGTTAAATAGGGATATGAATCAGGAAAAAGTGATGTCTCCTTTAAGGACCCTCTTCTCTTCTCCATCTATAATATTTTGCTTGGTGATCTCATCATCTCCCTTCGATTCAATTATCATCCTTATGTAGTTGATTCTCAGATCTATTAGTACAGTTTCAAACTTTTACCTGACCTCTATTTTTTATCTTTAACTGCCAATTGGATATCTTGAAATGGATATTCAGTAGAAATACTATTATATGTTCAAAAATCAACTGATTACTTTTTCCCAAAATCCCTCTGATCTTCCTATTTTATCTCTTTTATTTAATGGCACCATCATCCTTTCAGTTACCCATGCTCTCAACCTCAGTATTATTTTTTGACTTCCCATTCTTTCCCCCCATATCCTTTTGACAAGTAGTTTCCATTCTACTGTTATGAAATTTCTGATATATCCCTTTCTGTCCTTGAACCACTCTGTTACAGGAAGGCCCTTATCATCTCAGGTCTTTGAATGCTGTAGTAGCTTCCCTATTGTTCTCCCTAACATCTTCCAGTTCATTCTTAGTTCAGCTATCAAAGTGATATTCCTAAATTGCTGCTCTGGCCATATCAAGTCCTTACTTGATAAACTGCAATGGCTCTTTATTTCCTCTAATATTAAATAAAAAACCCGTTTCTTCTAGTATTTATTTATTTCTTCTAGTATTAAATATAAAATCTTTCTTAACCTGAACACCATGCCTACCTCTCCAGTTCTCTTATGCCTTATTCCCTTTCATATACTCTATGATCCAGTGACACTTAGCTCCTTCCAGGGGAATCTATTTGGTGTAGTGAATAGAGCACCATGCCTAGAATTATGGAGATCCGCCTTCAGACATTTAGTAGCTAAATAACCTTGTACTACTCTATTTCCTGAGTTTAATTATAAAAATTGGGTAAAAATAGCAACTACCTTATATAGTATTATAAGGATCAAGTGAAATACTATTAATAAATCTAGCAGATAGAAAGCTCTATAAAATTTTAGCTATTATTATTAATCATTATCAAGAGAGCTAACTAGCTGCCCTCCCTAGGTTCATAGAATCATAAGATAATTTGTTTATAGTGGGAAGGGCCTGCCGAGATCATCAAGCCTATCTTGAGCATTTTAGAAATGGAAGAAACTGAGATCAAGTGAAAGGGAGTAAGATATCTAAGATCACATGACATTTAGGTGGCAGAACTAGTATTTGGACCCTCATCCTGTCCTTAAAACTCTTGCACTCATATACATTTTTTTGACATTATAATGTAGCCAAGAAAATGCTTGCCATCTGAGTCTATCTTTTTAAGCCTGCCCCTCTTTATATTTACATAAATGAAGTATAATCTCACCTTAACTGAACAAGTGGAGAATCAGTGCATAAAAACATTCTTGCTCATTTATCATCATTTCAACCTTTGTCAACTTATCACAGTGACTGTAAATCAAAGAGGTCGTCATTTCATTGCATGTAGCAGGAGCTCTCAGTGAGTTTAGGTACTGGCCCCTATCCTATAGGCCAATATATGAATGTTATTTTTTATAGACCACTGAAGTGCTCCTGGCAATATGAATTCTCAGACACTTTGTGGTGGTGGCTCTTAGTCATGATGATGGAGATGACTAATGTTCCTATGTAATGACTCTTTAGGAGGGTGAATTACCGGAGATGAAGGCAGGCCTAGTTAATCTGTGTGGTTTCCTACACGATAGATGACTTTGTAATTGAGTTTGTGTGTGTGTGTGTGTGTGTGTGTGTGTGTGTGTGTGTGTGTGTGTGTGTGTATAAATTTTCTCCTGAGAAAAATCAGCGTTAAATCTTTAACGGTATAGGTATGCTTTATCTTTTAAATTTTTCTTAATGATGCTTATAAATGTTTGATGATACTTTCCGCCACTTCCTGTGCTGCACAGAAATCAGTATAAAGTCTTCAGGAAAAAGAGTATAAGACATAAAATAAATGGTTTAAATAGTTGGAAATATAATTTTATTGGAAATTCACTATTTTAAAAATCATAGATTTTATGACAAATTTATATGTTTAGTCTTATTATTATTATTTTTATTTTACCAGTCAACTCAGTGCCTATGAAGGCCATTTATTTAAAATATTTGTACATAAAAATATATTAATCTACATCATGCATCCCATTTATTCAGAAAATAAATATAATGAACAATGCTACAGCTCAAATTTTCTTTACAACTCTAACTGAAAGGAATCCAGGTATATGGGCTAAGAGGATGAATATTTTATATACAGGATAATTTAGTATAAATGTGGAGACACTTTGGAACTAAAAGTTTGCATCATAAAATTACATGGGGAAATTTCAACTTATAATTAGGGAATGGCCCCTGCCAACCAAGTCTGATTATATAATATTAGTAAACTGAAAAGACTTAATTGAAAAAAATATTTCTTGAATAGATGAAAAAAGTAATGGAATAAAACATATTAAATATTTACTGTGTATTAGGCTTTGGGCTAACATGGACATGCAAATATAGAAAGAGAATCAATACTTGCCCTCAAAAAGTATTTTCTCTATTAGGGAGAGAGACATCACATAGAGAAGAGTGGTGCTAAGGAAGGGAAGATTAGTCTGGGGAAGTCATAGGGATCCTGAGTGATTCATATGGAAATCATCTAAAATGTCCTTTGATTATTGTTCACAGAAAAACAAGAGCACCTGTGTACAATATAGTAACCAGAGTGTTGACAAGATGATCTGACTAGATAGACTTAAAAATTCTGTTTGAAACCCTCTAAAAATAAATATATGTGTAAATGCCAATCCAGATACATATTTCTCACCTTCAAGTTGATAGTGTTTGAAGGATTTTTAAGGAATATTCTTGCTCATGTGTAGGTCATATTAAAAGACCTCTGAGATCCCAACTTTGAGACTCAGCGATTCTTTTAATTCTCATAACCTATTTCATACAATTGTTTTAGAAGACAAAAATTCAATAAAATAAGCAAAAAAGTCCAATGTTAAAGATATCTATAAATGTCAACTTTTTATTTTTGTAATTTTTATTTTTCCAGATTACATATCAATACAATTTCATATTTGTTTTCTGATATTTTGCAATCTATGTTTTCTCTATCTCCTATACCTCTGTCTTCTCTAAGAAGGCAAAAAGATATAGATTGTTCATATATCATCAAATAATACTATTTCCATGCTTATCATGTTGTGAAAGAAGATACATATTTGTTACACTAGATAAAAATTCATTAAAGAAATAAAGTAAAAACTGATATGTATCAATTTGAATTTGGACTTCATCTGTTCTGCCTATTGTGGTGGATATTATTTTTTTTGACATGTCTCTTGGTGCTGTCCTGGATCCTTACTTTGTTAATAATAGTTAATTCATAATTGAACATAATACATTACTATTGTTACTGTGTACAAGTGTTCACCTGATTCTGCCCACTTCATAGAAGTCTTTTCAGATTTCTTTGGGATTATCATGCTTTTCATTTCTATTAGAGCATTACTCTATTACAAGCATATACCCCAACTTGTTCAGTCATTTCTTAATCGATGGATAGCCCCTCAATTACCATTTCTTTCCCACCACAAAAATAACTGCTATAAATATGTTTATATAGGTAGATTACATAGGCAGTTTCTTCTGCATCTGGTTGTATCCAGCACCTCAGTACAGTCCTAGGACATAATAGATGCTTATTAAATGTTTACTGACTAACTGTATCCCTAGAACCTAGCATAGCATTACACGTATATTAGGTTTTGTTGTTGTTTTTAAACTTCTACCTTCTATCTTAGAATCAATAATAGCTATGTATTCCAAGATAGAAGAGCAGTAAGGGCTAGGCAATTGGGGTTAAGCAACTTGACCAGGATCACACAGCTAGGAAGTGTTTGAAGCCAGATATGAACTCTGAACCTATCAGTTCTAGGTCTCACTCTCTATCCACTGTGCTACCTAGCTTCTATATTAGATAGTTAATAAATATTTGTTGAATTGCCCTGTAATAATAGGAATGTGTATTAGCTCTTTTATAGAAGTGACCTTGATAGGAAGAGATCAGTTTCATACTTTTAGGTTTAAAAAGTTTCCAAAGATAGTTTAAAGGAACTAAGGCAATTTGAGAACGTTAATAGGTTTTTAAGAACTTTGGTTATCTTGTTTTGAAAAAAAAATTCCTTCCTTCCTTTAAATTAGAAGAGCCAATTGAAGATACTAGCAGAAGCATGACAAAAAAGCTAGAGCATGGGCGTTGAAACCAAGAAGCCTTTGTGTTCTAGTCCTGCCTCTGACACATGCTGGCTTTGTGATCCTGGCCTAGTCACTAACTTCTTCTTGCTTTGGCCAGCTCTTTAATGCTATAAGTTGTAGAGACAGTTATTTGGCAGTTCCTTATAGGAAAAAATTCCAGGAAGAGTTCTTATCCCGAGCCCTAAAAACTGACCTTTAACACCTGAGAAGAAATGAATGTTCTAGTAGGTGGCTATGTTAGTTCATGGAATTACAGATGGTTCCTATAGTTTCCAAGGTATAATCACTTAGGAAAATGGGTTATAGCACTTTTCATCTCATGAAGCTCTAGTATATAACCAGGGAATGACAAAATCCCAATCTATAGATGTGGAAATGAATTTGTATGCTTTGGCAGGTATGTACATGCCTTCTATAGTTTACTAATAAAAGTCATTACATATACACTTTTATAGTTGTATATATAAAACCTGTCTGTAAATATATATATATATATAAATATGTGTGTGTGTGTCCCAGTTAAATAATATAGCTTTAATAGATAATCCTGAGCTTTTTTTGTCAAAGATCTATACCTCAGTTTTTATTTTATGCAAAACATAGTTCTATATTACTGTTGTAGTAAAAAAATATACTCACAAAACCAGAACATTTTTTTCATTTTTAAATCAATTAATTATTTAATTAATTAAGAATATTTTTCCAAGGTTACATGATTCATGTTCTTTCCCTTCCCTCCTACCTTCCCCCTCCAACAAGCAATTTCACTGAGTTTTATATATATATATATATATATATATTATTGTTCAAAACCCATTTCCATACTACTAATATTTGCAATAAAGTGATCATTTAAAGTCAACAGCCCCAATCATATCCCCATTGAATCATGTGATCAATTATATGTTTTTCTTCTGCAGTTCTGCTCCCACTGTTCTTTCTCTGGATGTGCTTAGCATTCTTTCTCATAAGTCCCTCAGAATTGTCCTGTATCACTGTAT
>NC_058132.1:316211977-316297435 GCF_016433145.1 Gracilinanus agilis | reverse complement strand
GAAGAGTGGTAAGGGTAGGCAATGGGGGTCAAGTGACTTGCCCAGGGTCACACAGCTGGGAAGTGTCTGAGGCCAGATTTGAACCTAGGACCTCCCGTCTCTAGGCCTGGCTCTCAATCCACTGAGCTACCCAGCTGCCCCCCCTTTCATATAATTTTGTATGTATCTTGCATTTCATTTTCTTTGCAAGAGCTCTATCTTCCCTCCACGTCCCCAATAAAATGCAAGCTCCTCAAGGACAGGTGTTCTTTCACTTTAATTTTGGTATCCCTAAGACTTTATGCTGTGTCTTAAATGTTTATTATGTAGAATTGGACCCCCTTCATTTTGTAAAAGAGGAAACTGAGGCCAGTTGGGTTTTGTATATTGAAATTGTCTATGTGTCTCCACAAATAGTAATAGCAGTATTAACTATAAAGTTCAAAACAATATCAGAATAATTAATTACTGACACAGCAATTCCAAAAGGCAAGTTTCATTATCTTTGCTTAACAAAGGAAAATTAGAGGGAAACAAGGCTGACTATGTTTCTCTTACAGCAATTCTGAATGTCAGTAGTTGAGAATGAACAAAAAACTTGAGCTTCCAATCTCTTCTTACTTATCTATCATCAGCATCCTCCATTGTAATTGTGTATTCCCTTCACAATAGTGGCATTTGAAAAATGCTTCATGTAGTTATTAAGTTGAATGATGTCATTTCCCCAGTAATTAATTTATTATTGAATGAATTAATGAATGAAATTAGATAGTAAGAGCCATCACTTATTAGCTGTCTATGACCATAATCCTTTCTCTGGCGCTGGACATTGAGTCTTCTGGCAGTACATATTATTAAGCCACTTGTTATGATATTCCCTCATTCTCCCTTTCCCTAGAAAAGAAAACAAATGGCAAATTCTAGATTATCAGAACACCCTCTGGGCCTCATCAAAATGTCCAAGTTATCTCATTTTCATTGGCTTCCATAACAGCCCCAATTGGGAATTTGTGGACTCACTAATGATCTTTTATTGTTTAGTAGCAGGACTATTGTTTGCAAGGAAAGATTTGTTTCCACAGATGTTTTGTTTTTTTCTTCCATCTCCATCAGTCTATTAGTGACCTGCTTACTGGAAATGGACCCTTCAGGTAGGAAATATTTTTGATTCATTCCTTTAATGAAACTAATAGAGACAGGTTTACAGTGTTACCTGACAGTATAAAACAAGCAAATGATAACCCTTTCAGTAACTGTGCCAAGATCTGTCCATGGCAAGTAAGCTCTTCCCCTTGTCCTCTAAGTCCCCATTTTAGCGAGGTGCTTCTTTTTGCCTCAAGAATAGTGACTGGTGATTGGCTACAGCTCCATACAAAGTGTATAAAATCTATCTGGAAGAGATAAAACATGGCATTCATGACCACGGGCTTTCTTCTTAATGTTATTGCATATCGTTTTTCTATTTGTGTTCCCCTGTTTCTTCAGCTGCCATGTATTCTCTGGCTGTCAATGCCAAACATTTCTGCCCTGCTGTGCCGCTTTCTGAATTTTATCGAATCCAGTCTCAGATACTTACTAGCTGAGTAAACTGGGCAAGGCACTTAACCTTTGTCTATCTCATTTTCTTCAACTGTAAAATGGAGATAATAATAGTATCTACTTCCCAGGGTTGTTATGAGAATCAAATGAAATAATATTTGTCAAACTATTAGCACAGCGCCTAGAATATAGCAGGTGCTTAATAAATGCTTATTTACTTCCCTTCCCTTACGTCTTCCTAATTGTTGTCATTCTACCTTTTTTTGACTCGTATTTTTGACTCAGGGTCTCTACATGTGTTCTGGATGTTGGTTAGTCAATATGTTTCTGACTGTCAGTCTTGTTTTGATACCTAATAATTCCCTCTATATCTTGGAGGCCAAATGATATATTGGAATAAACACTGAATGTGAAGTCAAAGGACCAAAGTCTAAATGTTCTCTTTTACTAAGAAAGGGAAGGGGTGATCTTACTTGTCTATCTATATCCTCAGAATTTAACATAATGCTTTGCACATAGTAAGCTCTTCATTAACTTTTTTTCATGCATTTGTCCATATTTCCTGTTTTTCTTAAGACAAAGTCTTTTACCACTCTGGACTATTTATTTATATATAAAGTGAGGGAGATGGATGAGATGAGTCCTAAGAGCCCAACTTGAAAATTGTGATCATGATACAATAATAATTTTTGGCTCATTCTCCTTGTTCCTCATACTAGGAACTGTATATTCCATCTCCATGCCTTTGCATTGGCAATCTCCCTCTTTGGAATTCCTGCCTCCTTACCTCTTTCCACATGATGCCTTTCCTTATCCCTTTAGTGTCTCCCATTGCCTCACTAAATTTTCTTGAATTTATGTTCTGTATACTTATCTTGTTATTGCCCTTTACATTTGAAGAGGTGATGCCTTTTGACTTGAACACACACTGGATTTAAGTGAGGCAGAGCTGAGCAAAGTTATTGGCCTCACTCCCTTGCAGATAAAAGACAAGAGTCAAGATGACTAGTAATGGATCCAGATTTAATGAATGAACTTAATGTCTTTGATGTCTAACCAGGCTCTACGTGCTCCACAGCACCTGCTTTCTCCACTTCATAATCATTAGAACAAATCATTCTCATCCTCCCTCTTCTGCTGCAGGAAGTCTTCACATGTTAGGGATAGACACCTCCCGACCCCACAACTTACCAATGGGTTTGAGGCTTCTCAGTTATCTTCAATCTGGTTTAGCTCACCTGCCAAAATGGTTATTAGCGTGTGGCTACTGTGCAAACTAGAGCTTCTTGGAGCCACAGGTGAGAGCTGGGTGGCAATTGGACTTCAAAGGATGATTGAGAAACCCTAAAAGGGTTCAGCAAGATCTCAAACCAGAGAGATAAACCTATATATACATATGCTGTCTCCCAAACTAGAATGTAAGTTCTTCTAGAGAAGGAATTGCTTCACTTTTGTTCTATCATCATAGCTGTTCTCTCCCACACTAGAATATAAATTCTTCCAGAAAAGGGATTGTTTCACTTTTATTTTTTTCTAAGACCTCTGCCATGACATTTTCTGTTAATATCCTGGCTATACATATGATGCTTTGGACTTTGCCAGCATGTGCCACCATGTTCCTTTTGTTTTCTTTCCATATTAGAATGTAAACACCTTGAAGGAAAATAATATTTTTGCTTATATTTGTATTTATATCTTCAGAACTCAGCACAGTGCCTGTCACATTTGTTGTGCAATTGTTCAGACATATCTGACTGTTTGTGACACCATTGACCAGAGCACACCAGACCCTTTTATCCTTCATTTTTTCATGAAGTCTGTCCAAATTCATGTTCATTACTTCTATGGTCCACCACATAGTCAAAAATTATTAAATATTTGTTACTCTGACTTTCCTTTGAATTGCCTTGACTTGGTATTTCTCTTAGTATTTCCATAACCTGCTATTGCCTGCAGCCTATTTCAATCTCTGAAAAAAATCCTCTTTTGTTTTCTTGGTGTTAACACTTTTATTTTCCTAGACTTCCAGGGTTTATATATTTATAAATTGGTGGAATAGAATTTAGGGTAAGGGTTAGAATTTAGAATCAATATTGTATATTGGCAGACAGTAAGGGGTAGGCAATGGAGGTTAAGTAACTTGCCCAGAGTTACACAGCTTGGAAGTGTCTGAGGACAGATATGAAACCAAGACCTCTTGTCTCTAAGTCTGACTCTCTATCCACTGAGCCAACCAGCTATTGTCCTCTCCCATTGTCAGTCTTGAAAAACTGAAAAGGTAATGGAAATATCAGGTACAAAAAAAATCTGATTTTTATTTCACCATTAATTTTTAATATTATTGTAATTATTATCATACTACAAATACATTTTACAGAGAAATGCTATTGGATTTAGGGAAAAGGACTCACTTCTCAATTCAAGTATATTTTCTATGAGGTTGAAATTGTGTTTTATAGGGATGGTAGAGAGATAGAGACATATTGATATAAATACATATCCATATAAATATAGCTGTATATCTGTATCTATATTTATATCTATCTAGTTATAAGCACACAGAGATATAGTAATTCAAGGGTACTGTGGCTAAATATGACCTGAATTCTGTCCTACTTTTGCAACGAGTAGGAGGAGTGCCCTTCCTGAAGCAACTGAAGCCAGAGGTAGGAGAAGGATAGCCAAAAGTACAAGACTTCCAAGGTTGGGCAAACTTTTTTCAGTTTCCCACCATAGAATTATATCTGTTAGCCTTCTTGTTCATATTTAAACAATAGTGCCATAATTTCAGAACAAAAGCTTGCTAGTACGATCATTCTCAAAGGAGAGTGTAGCCCTTAGTTTAATCTAGCCAACATATTCCCTTCCCACCAAATGTTTTTACACAAAGATTACCATAAATAAAGAGGAGCAAGAGAACCTGTTTATCCAAGTTAAACAGTAAGCAGAAGTCAGCATAGTTATAAGAATCAGAACTGATCAAAGAATACACAATAAAAATCATAAGGGAGATCTCTGAGCAAGATGAAGGGACTCAGGCCAGAACAATGGAGAGAGAAAAGTATTATCACAGGAAAGGCGGTTTCTCCAGTCTTTATAGTTCCAAGTACTGGATGACAAGGGACCTGATGGGGAGAATAGCTCCCTTTTACAAGTCTAGACTTCTTGTCTCTGTTTCTTTCTCATTCTTTTTTTTTCTGTCTGTCTCTGTCTCTTTCTCTATCCATCTAGTTTTAACTATATATCTATTTCATTGTGTATTTTTGTTTCCCTATCTCTTTATCTCCATCTCTCTCTCTTTCTGTCTGTCTCTGTGTCTCTGTCTCTGTCTGTCTGTCTGTCTGTCTCTCTCTCCCTCTCCCCCTCTGCCTGCCTGTCTGTCTCTTTCTCTCTGTCTCTGTCTCTGTCTCTGTCTCTCTGTCTCTGTCTCTGTCTCTGTCTCTGTCTCTGTCTCTCTCTCTCTCTCTTTCTCTCTCTCTCTCTCTCTGTCTCTCTCTCTCTCTCTGTCTCTCTCTCTCTGTCTCTCTCTCTCTCTGTCTCTCTCTCTCTGTCTCTCTCTCTCTCTCTCTCTCTCTCTCTCTCTCTCTCTCTCTCTCTGTCTCTCTCTCTCTGCCTTGTCTTCTTGGATTCTCTGAAAATGAATAAGACTAGGCAAGTAGTATGTAAGTAGAAAGAGCACTGCCTCTAGTCAGAGGAACTGGTTTCAAATTTCATCTTTGATTCTTGCCACCCATTTAACCTTGGCAAAGTCACTCATCCTGCTGGATCTCAGTTTCCTCATCTAAAAAATTAGGAAGAGGTACTAGATGTCCTTTGAGAGATCTTCTAGCTCTAGATGTATGATGCTATTTCCCAAAGAACTCAATGAGAAGAAATACAAAGCAAAATAAGACAGGCCTGGGGGGGAACTCTGAAGGTCAGATCTTAAAGAAGTACATTAGTCAGGCAGAAATAAAACTAAGGAAGAAGTTTTGATTCCCAGTAGTGCTTACCAGGATTAACTGATAAGACCTTTGTAAACTCCTGAATTTTCCTTCAGTTTGTGATGTTATCTCCTTGTAGCTATCCCTAAAGTGTTTTGTAATAAAACTCTTAAAAATTTTTTTAAGTTAAAAGGTCTATGTGTAGTTATTAGGAACAAGGAAAAGTAAAAACAGAAAATAAGTTTCAGGAACTTCAAGTAGGTAGAAGAGATGATGACAGTAAAAGTCCAGAAGGAGAGAGAAGCAAACCAAGTCTTGGGGCCTGATGATAAAAAAAAATGTAGAGCCAAAAAATGCAGTGAGTCTGTGCTGCTCTCTTCCTGTCATTTTCTCTGTATTTGCATGGAAAGTGATTTTTCTACCAACATCCATAAGATAATGATCATCAGAGGTGTCAAACATGCTATTTCTTTGTCTTATACCATAACTTCAAGTGGTCCCAGACCAGATTAAAATATATTTGATAAAATACTTGAGAAAATGAAAAAAAAATACAGCAAAACCTAGGTAATATTACATTTAAAAACTCAGCCAACATGCAGTGGGCAGGGATCCCTGTCTACAGATTAGTGGCCCCATTTCTATTTAAGTTTAACACCACTAATGTACATTATAAATATTTGTAGAAATATAAGTAAATGTGAGGTCTTAATTTATGGTCTTCAACAAGGACTAAGGATGCATAGTCCAATCTAGATTGTCAATATAAGAATGATTTTACTAACATAAAACCTGCAAACCGCAACCTGTAAAAATAATTAAGCCATAGAGATCCTATAAAAGAATCTTCAGAAAATAGAAAACAACCAATATAAGAATCAACATTTCTAGACATTAGCCCAAAATAAGGTAAATATCATTTTCAAATATTGATGTCTTCCTTGCATCCCAAATACAACTTGTTTCAAACACAACTTATTCTTTATCCCCCATATAACAGTGATATGATGGGGAATATTTAACAACTGGTTCTCTCTCAAAAAAAGTATATGACATACCCTTAATTATAATTTTTATTACTTTATTAAGTCTAGATAAACAAGACAATAAATCAAGCCCTAATTTGTAGGTTTTATTTATTTTTGAAAATAGAAATACATTGATAATTGAACAACTTCTTTTATTAGAGGGTTCAGATTGGCTCTAGCACAGTCCTTCCTCAAACCAAGCATTCTTATCTTCTTTAATAAAAATACATTATTTATTTATTTATTTTTAACAATTACATGTAACAACAAATTTCCATACAAGTTTTCCCAAGTTAGATGATCGAACTTATCTCCGTCTCTCCCTTCCTTTTCCCTTCCCCTTCTAGGTAATAATAAGTGATTCATTCTGGCATGTATTATCATGCAGAACATATTTACAGTTCAATCCCGGCCTCAGCCACTTCCCAGCTGTGTGACCCTGGGCAAGTCACTTGACCCCCATTGCCCACCCTTACCAATCTTCCACCTATGAGACAATACACCGAACGAAGTACAAGGGTTTAAAAAAAAACATATTTACATAATGTTCATTTTTGTGAATAATCTTTTAAAACTAAAACTCCACAATATAAATCCAAATTAACAATTGAAAACTCATATACTTTCATTTGCATTCTGACTCCACCAGTTCTTTCTCTGGAGGTGAATAGCATTCTTTGTCATAAGTCCCTTAGAATTGTCCTGGATCATTGTATTGCCAATAATAGCTAAGTTTATCTCAGCTGACCATTCCCCAGTATTGCTTTTACTGTGTATGATATTTTCCTGGTTCTGTTTATTTCACTCTGCATCATTTCATGAAGTTCTTTCCATCTCTTTCTGAAATCATTTTGTTCATTATTCCTTACAGCACCATTCTTATTTTCTTGGTCACATAATCAAAGACCTTGGCATCATTCTCTATTTCTCACTCTCTCTCTTCTTGCATATCCATCTGTTGCCAAGTCTGGGTATATTACTTCCAAGAGAATAGTAAAGCCTAAAATGGAAGTGGTTTAGAGAGATTTTTGATTGTGCAGAAAGATTACAGAAAGTTACAGAATGGGTTCTGATCTGCTATCTATGAGGAAACAGTAGCCTTTTGGATAAACTCTAGTTGTGGAATTGGAGTTAGAAGTGAATCTCAAAAGTTCTCATTTTGTCTTGGCCTCTTTCTGTTTGTACATTTTGGTTTGACTCCTCCATTTTTGTTCAGTGAGATAATGCCAAAGGAGAAAGTCTCTAGGTCTTCTCCCCATCAGAGGTTGACATGTGATGCTAAGAAAGTGGTCTCCCATCTTGTTTTCTTTTGCTTTATTTCTAGTTATGTCATTTGTTACTTCATTTTAAGTGAAGGGAATTTAAGGTAATAATATTGAGAGTTTTAAAAGGTAGAAGATTATAATACCAAAAAACTAAGAATCTAATTGTCTGGAACTCTAGGAGTCTGGAAAATTAGCCCATGCTGGTTGTGATAGTAACTTAACATTTATGCCCTATCACACCAAAGATTTAAGTATATCAGCCACTGATAGCTTCAATCTCAAAACTGATTGGCTTTAGGGGCAGCTGGGTAGCTCAATGGTGTGAGAGTCAGGCCTAGAGACCAGAGGTCCTAGGTTCAAACCCGGCCTCAGCCACTTCCCAGCTGTGTGACCCTGGGCAGGTCACTTGACCCCCATTGCCCACCCTTACCACTCTTCCACCTATGAGACAATACATCAAAGTACAAGGGTTTAAAAACAAAACAAAACAAAACAAAAAACTGATTGGCTTGGAAGCTTTAAACCTGTTCTGTTTCTGAACTCAGTCAGTTTGAAAGTCATCATTTCTTAGGACTACTCTGAGAGTTTAAACATATTTATGCCATTTGTATTTTTTAATATAAAAAAACAGTGTTAGTGAAGTCATATATTTTTCCCAAAATTACATGTTGATACAATTTCTAATAATTTTTTCTGAAATTTTGTGATTCTGGTTTTCTCTTTTCCTCTTTCCTCTTCTCCTTCCCAAGATGGCATATGATATGGGTTGTACATATGTTATCATATAATTCAAAATCCCATGTTCAGCTTGTTAAGAAAGAAAACATAGATTGCTGACACCAGAGGAAAATTCATGGAGGACGTAAATTGAAGAAGAATATACCTCAATCTACACTCGAACTCAACTAATTCCATCTCTGACAGAGGATATCCTTTTATGTCATGATTACCTTAGACTTGTCCTACATCCTTGCATGCTGATAATAATAGTTAAGTCATTCACAGTTGATATTATACTTTATTGCTGTTATTGTGTATGATGTTCTCCTTGTTCTGCTTTCTCCTGGTAGAAGGATTTCAAATGAACCCCATAACAGAGTATAAAATAAGCCTGGAGTAGTTTCAAGAGGAAGAAATAATTTAAATGAGGGAAATCTCTAAAATCATTTTTTTATTAAGGAGATGATTTCTAAGCCGTGCTTTGAATGAAATTAGAAATTCTAAGAGTTGAAGGAAAAGAGAGATTTTAATCTTGAAATGGAGAGACCACCTGAAGAAAGGCTCTAAATCAAGAGATTGAAACATAGTATGGGGAGTTGTAAAGCCCAATTTCATAGGAATGCAGAGTACTCAAAGGGAATAGGAAATAAAATTGTTAAAATAGGTAGGAACCAGATTGTGAAGGGCATAATAGCTCACATTTATATAACACTTTAAGGATCACAAAGAACTTAACAGTAGGAGAAAGTAAATGCCCCTGGAAATTCTCAGGAAGCAAATTCAAGCAATTTTCTAGGCAAAACTGGGGTGTCCACATTTGCCTTGCTGCTATCCTTTTGATATACCTGGGCTTGATCCAATGCAACTAGAAAAGCAAAGCTGAGAAAGAAGGATTTAATGAGTTGCATGCACATCATTTTCTTCTAATTTACAAAAATAGCATGTTCATAACTAAAACTGGTCAAAAAATGGTTAGAGGCAAAACATGGAAACAAATGCTTCACTGGAGCACTGAGTATCTTTGCATAGGGAATAATAAGACTCATTTTAGAGAGGATGTAGTGGTGGGTTATTGAATTTGCCCTCTATTGCTCACAAAACTCCATCATTTTCTTTTGCTATTTAAAATTGACTTCAGGCTCAGTCCCAAATTATCAAAAAAAGTTTAGTCAATCTCAGAGAGAACATTAGGCCCAAGTTTCCTCTCTGTGAATGAGATAAACTTCTGCTTTTGGGGAAAATAACAGTAAAGGTTTCAATTCTTTCTTTTTTCAGAGCAACCAAAAGTAGATCATAAAAAGGACTCAAAGGGAAACATTCTTCCTATAACCATCAGTGCTATTGTAAAAAGAGGGTAAGTGGCCAATGTTGATTGTCCATGTTGCCCTATCATCTACTTTCTGAAGTGCACCATTTTTACTATACTTTGGAAATTTGTCCTATCCACTACTTGGAAATCAATGGTCGCTATGGTAAAGCTGCTACTTTAAGAGAAAAACTCAGAACAGCTAGATAAAATAGCTTTATCAAGCGAGTGAAAAGAAATCACTCACAAGCACTAATCAAAGGCTTTGGACCAGTCAGCTTTCTTCACAATGAGGCACGGAACTTTGAAGCTGGAACAATCATTCCATATTTCACCTTCTGGTCTTTTCTCAAGTTGTTTGCTAGGCTTTGTATGTATTCCTCCTTCCTTCTGCTCCAAGAATCCCTAGCCCTGTTAAAGGCTTTGCCCAAGTTTTGCTTTCTGCATAAAGCTTTTCTTCACTTTTACCTTCTCCTCTTGGGCTGGTGTTAATACTTTCCTTGCACCTTGGACTTTCATTATATTTATTCTCTACATTGCTCATATTTGATTATCTGGCTATAAATTTTATCCACCACAGTAAAATTAAGAATGTAAGTATTTGAAGGGACTAAATTACTTTTTACACCATCCATTTTTACAATGTTATTTTATATTACTTCCCTTTACATGCATACTCCACATTTCCTAATGAACTGGGCAACTCACTACTTTCCATCTCTTCTTTACTCCTTGCCTTTTATCGTTGTCTTTGTATCCTAAGTATCTAGCACAGTGCCTTGCAAATAGTAAAAATTTTAAAAAATCCTTATTGAATTGAATAGTTGAGTTGAAGATCTCCTAGAAATTTTCTTATCCATTTGTCTTGCTTTTACAGATGAAGAAACCGAGGCTCAATAATGAGAAATGTCTTGCCCCCAGAGTCATGCAGCAAGTAATAGACATGAGATTAGAACTCTGACTTCTGAGAAATAATATATAGTCTTCTTCCCAATGTACCATAGTCTCCTTACATCAGTCTAATAACGAAAAAATGGAGCAAAAGCTTTCTGAAATTATTAAGAAGTACTTTCAGAGTGTTAGGACAGCAGAGTGTATAAAAGAGGATTATTCTCCTTTTATGTCTTATAAGGCTCAAGCAAATCAATATTTCAGATCTATATTGTGCAGCCTCCCAGCTCCATCAAACCATTTGGTGGACAATTCATCTCCCTACTCTTCAGGTCCCAGCTCTAACAGGTAGCCAGACCTGACTGGCATATCTTTGTTTGCTGCTGCATCTCACTCCTGACCTTTAGCTGGCTTCCCAATGCAGACTCTGTATGCCATGTCAAAATTGAAAACCTAACAGTTAAAAAGAGAGCATGGGATTGAGATCAATATGAGAAAAGCAGATCTATGTTGCTTTCTACTCCCCCCACTTTCACTTTTATTTATGGACAGTTAGGTAATTTATCTCTCACACCCTCGGCCAGTTCTCCCCCCCCCCCATCTAGCCCCATCAAATAGCAGCTTAGGGTAGATTAAATCCTTAATGGCAAGCAGAGTTTTATATATTGATTTGTGGAAATCATACTTTTGCAGACTCACTCCAAAAACACCTGCTACAAGGTAAAGGAGAAAAAATTGATCCATATTGTACCCTTGTATTATGGAATCCTTGTGCCCCAATGCACCTTTCTCTAAGGAGAGGAATCAAGTAGTAAGTTCATCTAGTGAATAGATAGTGCTGGGATCTATTTCACTTCATGGCTCTATTATTACTTGTTCCCCACTGGCATACATTGTGTCTGATTATTTCTGCAGTGTGAGGCAAAATAAAACAAAACTAGACTGATGTAGACTACTATAATCTTCCCAAATCATGCCAAGGATAATACAAAGGGAAAAAAGACAGGACCAACCAGGGGTGGCACATTTCTCTTCCACACTACATCTTTCAACATTCCTGTCTTTCTCCAGGACTCACTGCTCTGATAAAAAAAAAAAAAAAGAATCTGATCTCCACCTTGACAATTGCCTCCCGTAGCTACTTCTGTATTATCAACCTACAAAGTTACATGGCTTGTCTGAGGTCATACAACTAGTAAGCATTGGAGGATGTCAGATTTGAGTTTTCATAATTTCAGGTCCAGTGTTCTATCCATTGTGCCAACTAGCTGCCTCCAATAATAGGCATGAGTAAATAATTGGTTCGTAAAAGAATTGTCTTTGAGACAAAGATGTTTGATTACTTGCTTGATTACTACCACCAAACCAGTATGTGACAGAGGCAGGAGAAGAACCTTTTTCTTTCTTATTATAAGTCCAGAGTTATGACATTTTCCTCTTGATTCTTAACTATGTCTTACCACATGGTGTGCAGAACACAAAGGTCTGAGTTCGTCTATCTATATCATATATAATTTTGTAGATACCCATATAAAATGTTTCAATTCATGGCTAATCCAGCTTCTTTTCTAAGCAAATTTATTCTCTATAATGTTTTATAACAATCTTCTTATATGCAAAGTTTTGTTAGTGATATATTTCCATCTAGTTATATGCAGGATGCATTGTTCCCTATGGAAGGATTGCAATTTTTGTTCTTTTGAAGCATAATTGTTCTTTTGTTCCATGATTTGTAGTTATAACATATCACCAAGATAACATATATTTGAAAAAAAAGTGTGTTGCTGATAAGGAGTTTCCTGTGGTTATTGGAAACATATCCCAATTAATCCAGTCCTTTCCTTCTTTTCTTAATTTAATTTTAATTTTTTCCAGATTACAGATTGATAGAATTTTTAATAATTATTTTCTAACATTTTGTAATCCATGTTCTCTCCCTTCTTCCTGCATCATCCCCCTTCCCAAAATGGCAATATAAATTGTACATGTGTTATAATGCAATACATATTTCCATGTTGTCATATTATAAAAGAAGAAATATAACACTTAAACTAAAGAAAAAATCACAGAGGAAATAAAGTGAAGAATGGTATGCTTCAATCTGCATTCAGAGTCCATCAGTTCCTTCTATGGCAGTGGATAGCCTTTTTCATCATGAGTCTCTTGGAACTTCTCATCCTTTTAAAAATCTGGGCTTAGGCCACTAGATATCTGCAGTTTCTGCGTCACATATGTGCATCATGCAGACAAACACACACATAGAAACACCATAGCTACTCATTAGGTTGCACAACCAATTGTATATTATAGTCAGGGCCAGAGGCATCCATTATCCACTTTTCTTGTGTGTGAGAACTATTAGGTAGCTCTATTTTGCTTGAAAATTCATCTCACTGAGAGAGGGGTACTCATATTTGAGAGCTTGTTCCAAACCAGAACGTCTGGAGATCCGTTTTCCACTTGGACTTCATTTTTAAATCCATCACTTCATCCATGAAATGACAAATACATTTCATGAGCCTTCTTGCTTCGTGTCTTGATATCAATAAAAAGAAGATTGTTATATCAATTAACAAATTTTTATTCAATTTATTCAGCCAATCAAGATGTATTGACAGTGACTCAGACATTCTGCTTGCACTAAAAAAATGAATGCCCCCACCTCTCAAAGAGCATACATTCTACAATAGCTAATAAAGCCGCATTTGTTGTTGTTTATATCAAATAATTTCAAATAATCTTATATATATATATATGTATGAGTGATCATTTTTTGAGGAGAGACTTTTAATACAATGCTCTTTTTTTGCAATAAGAACAAAATAAAGTGGATTTATTCCCAAATTTTCTAAGTGAGGTATCATTTTATCTTCCTATGTTGTTCTAAGCCATACATATCTACTTTATCCAGTATCTTTCAAACAACAGACGTCCCAAAATATATTGTAAAAATTAAGGGAGGTGCTTTTTGTTTGTTTCTGTCTTTCACTCTTTTACAAATTTGTTTAAAACTGAAGAAACAAAGTATTATAGAACTGTCCTTAGAGACCCATTCCTCACAAAAAAGAAGGATTTTTCATAGGAGAAAATTATTAATCAAACATTTTCTTTTGATGTTCTTATACTAGTAATTCTTTTGACATTTGAGATAATCATGGAAATTCACCTCTTCAGCATTTTATGTAAAATCAGTCCCATTCTCCTCTCTAGTTGGCTTATAACAATTTTAAGGGCAATGGGTTAATAATTATTTTCTCAGGATGGCAAATATCAGAAATCTCTCATGGAACAAAAGATATGAAGGAACAAAGACTGACAGGGAGTCAGAGAGGATCAAAAATAGAGTGAATGGTAGAGGGAGAAATGATTGAGGAAGGAAAGGTGAGCAATTGGAGATAAAAAAGGAGAAAATAAAAGATGACTTCTTTTAAAAAAAAGTATAGGAAAAGAATTAAAAAAATTGAGAGGAAGGAATATTTGAAAGGAAAAGTGTTTTTTTCTTCATTGATAAAGAAACCTGAGGCAGACAAGCACTTTATAATGCCAATTCGTTCTTTAAAATCTTTAATTGGACACTTCAAAGGATCACAATTAAACTTTAAAAATGTAAAGTTGAAGTTAAAAGGTCTCCATGGTAATCCACACTATTGAATCTCCTGGTCAGACCAAATGTCCTTATTAAAAACAGAAGGGGGTATTTGTACAAAGCCATAATTCTTAAGCTTCTGGTTAACAAAGAATCATCAAACTTGATTTCTCTTTCTACTCATAGACTGAGAATGAAGCAAAAGAGGAAGTGATTACCTGATGTGACACTTTTCTTTCACTCTTAAAATATATATCCAGACACGCAAAGAAATACATGTACATATACACACACATAAACCACATACACACATAGAAAGACAGGTAAGATTGTCCTATATATTGAATATAACTGAAGGATGTGATAAGGTATCAGGATTTATGCTTAACTTGTCCCCATTGGCCCCAGTGCAATCAGGTTATGGCACTTTAAGATTTCCATATCGTATTTGCATATGTGAACTGTACTAAAAACATTAATATAGTTTCGAGCTAACTTCAAATGTATAAATTCTAATTTTTAAATAAAGATTTAATATTTGAGTTTATATTACATTTATTTTTGTAAATTTTGATTTTTTTAAACCCTTACCTTCCATCTTAGAGTCAATACTGTGTATTGGCTCCAAGGCAGAAGAGTGGTAAGGGCTAGTGTGATAATTTGATTAAGTCCACACTGACCATCTTTAGATTTAATCACCAAAGGTGAGAACATCTTTAATTCTGGGAGGTCCATAACCCAGGTGTGCTAGAGTAGGTGACAAATCAGAATCAACTGACCCTCCCCCTAGGCAGTACTATGAGAAGCGTCTATTGTGATTGGACATGCAAATTAGGAGGGAGGTACAGAAAGTGACACATAAGTGACCCCTTTAAAAAGAGGGAGTTGAGTGAGTGAGAGGTTTTTGGTGATGAGAGCATCTAGCGGAGGACCTTTTCTGGTTTTCTGGTTCATGGAGGAGTGTTGGAAAGCTGAGACTCTGGTGGGACCTCTGACTGCTTCCCTCTGAATTGTCACGTAGGTAAGTTAGGCTGACTTCCTTTCTCCCACCTTAGCGTTTCTGGAGGCTCTACCCTCAGGGAGGCCTCTCTTGGCTCTCTAATTGCTAAAGGCCTTGTGGCTAGAAGCCTTGTTTAATTAACCTGTGCCCCTCTACTGGAGCCTCTAAATTCTTACCTGGTCCAGCCTCTGGTCCCGGCCAGAGTTTCTCTCTCTCAATTTCCCTACCTTCAACCTTCCTAATTGTAAATAAATTATCCTAAAAGTCAATTTTGGCTTGAGATTATTCTTAATTGAGGATTGATAATAATTCAATCCTCTGGTGACCATCTTTTAATATATTGAACCCATAAAACACAGCTGGGAAGTGTCTGAGGTCAGATTTGAACCTAGGACCTCCTTCTCTAGGTCTGGCTCTCAATCCACTGAGCCACTCAGCTGCCAATGCAAATTTTGATTTTTATGCTTTAATTTTATTAAGATAAGACACTTATGAATCACATGTTCAACATTTTAAGAATGACACATTCTTAGGCTTTGTATTGTAGTCTGGACACTTCTTTCACATGAACACCTTTAAGAAGATCATCTCTGTTGGAAACCTTCTTTAAGTGATGTATCTCTAGTAAACTTTTTCTTCAGGAGTCATATCAGAACTCTCATATATACATCCAAACCTTCTTCTTTGGAAGATCTTAAAAATGGGACTGAAAAAACAATAAGAAAATGAAACAAAACAAAAATTCTCTTAAGTCACTGAATAGTCCACGGTGAACGTTTTCACAAAATTCAAAAATGGGTTAGTGTGGGGGCAGCTAGATAGCTCAGTAGATTGAGAGACAGACCTAGAGATGGGAAGTCCCAGGTTCAAATCTGGCCTCTAACACTTCCTACCTGTGTGACCCTGGGCAAGTCACTTGACCCCCATTATCTAGCCCTTATCATTCTTCTGAGTTGGAACCAATACACAGTATTGATTCCAAGATGGAAGGTAAGGGTTTAAAAAAGAATGGATTAGTGTACTGTATAGCACAAAATGGTGTTTAAATTGTGTTTTAGTAAGAAACTTAAAAACATTTTTTTTAATTTTAGATAACCTTTCAAATTATTTTAACAAAATTTTGAATTCATATTTTTGGGGTTATCAAACCTTAAAACCATACTAAGATTTATAGAATATGAAGTCTGCTACTTTTGCATAGTATTTCTATACTTTCTGCCTTCAGGTCTCAAAGTTTAACATTGACTTAGAAGTGATTTCTACTATAGTTGAAAGAACATCAAACAGATTCTGGTCTGGGGTAGTAGTAAAATAGATTCCCAAATTTTCAGTTGCTGATGCTTCCTATTGGCTGTCTGATTTGGTGTAATAAGATGTAAGACCTCAAGCAAGAAGACCCCTCAGGGCTCTTTAGTCCAACTCATTTATTTTACCAAAGAAGAAACTTATCTAGCGATGCTTAATTTCTTTTCCAAAGGTCACACATGGAGTAAATGTCACAGCAGCATTTTGAAAATATCCTAATCCCAAGTCTTTCTGCTGTCCCAAGGGTGGGTGTGTAATACTTTGCCTCACCCTAACATGACAAATCTCAAATTCCTAAATATTTCCAATTCTAAATACTTCTAATCTCAAAAAAAACTATGACTTCAGGGAAGTTATTTTATCTACATGGACTTCAGTTTTTTTTTTCATCTGAAAATGATATACTATTACAACATCAGCTGAAAAATTCCATGGCTCACTCCATCTATTTGTTCAGGTTTCCTGAATACTGAGGAACTTCATCACTATATTGGGTCTTCTCTATAGAAGACAAAAAGGACCTAGAAAATGATGCACCAACTTAAGAAGAATTTGAAAATTTTTTTGTGAGGAATAGGTCTCTAAGGACAATTCTATAATAATTTGTATCCATTGTATCCATTTTTATGTGGCTATGGATCTGTTGAAATTCTCTAGATAATGAAAATTGTCATACAGTAAATAGTAGAGCAGAACTAGCTATCAGTCCTGTGTGGTATTACTGTAAAAACTTAGAGATGAAAGGTACCTTAGCAATCGAGGTTAAGTTCTTGTCTTGGCTGAGAAAGGTGCTCAGATTGCTATAATTATTTTGTAGAAGAATGGAGAGGAGTCCCACATTCTTTTACTATTCCTGTTACAATATTCTGAGTGTTTTGTATCCAAAAAGTATTCTTTCTACAATAACTGTTGGTAAACTGTACTGACAATTTTACTTCTCACCCTTGATTATAGAATCTTAGTGGCTTAAATCTATAGGATAATTTTAATGAATTAATTTTGGGTCCATTGACTATCAAACCAACCCTGACTTTCTCTAGCAGAACCTGACATCTATTTCCCTAGTATCTAGTATGAACTGTGTTCTAGTCATAGAGGCGGGACACAAGCTATTATTTGGATAACCAAAACAAGGTAGCTATTTAAAAAAATCTAGGATAGTGATTGACTTAGAGAGGGTCTAATAGGAGGAACCTTATGGGTAAGATACCATGAGGTTAGGTAAAAATCAGGGGTCAGATAGGAAATGTACCAGTTACTTCTTGCTCTCACTTTTTAGTTGATTCATCTCCCTTTTAGATCCTATACTTTTTGAGTTAAATGTTTTATATTAGTTCTTGAAAACAAGTGACCACTAGTAAAATGCACAACCTACATTTACCCTACTCGACATTGCCATTTGGGTTACCCACAATTCTGATTTTTTTAATGTCTGATATAAACCATGATTCTTAGCCATATCACATAGGATAAGGCAAAAATAATGCTTTTTAATGTAGTATTATTTAAGGAAAAAAAACTTAGACTCTTGATCTAATTTCCCAAAAGCAAGCATTTTTAATCTTTTCCTTCCTTTCAATTCTCTTATTCCTCTGCACTTGTTAAATATATGTACAAAAATTTGTATATATATTTATAATATGGATATATGTGTATGTATGTGTGGTATATATGCTAGTTTAATATCCAATACCTGTCCCTCTAATATGGCAATATATACATATGCCAAATGTAATAACATGGAAATAGTGCATCGTCAGTTCATCTATATGCTACAATCAAGGCAATACTTTCTCATTATACACTTGAGATTTTTTATTTCTTTGTTTTACTATATGCATTAGTAAGAGAAAAAAATGTGAGTGTTGATCCCATTGAGGAAACTTTCTGTTAATATGGAACTTCATGCAATAGCACACTTTCCACAAGGAGAATGAAGGACCTCATTGCCTAGAGGAAGTCACTTTTTATAGTTAAAACTCTCTTTGGGGTACTCTGAAACAATGGTAAACTTTTAACAGCATATATTTTCCTTTTATACCCCATATTTGATAATGCTAATTGCAAAATTGTTTAATTATGTTATCTTCTGGTTGCATCTAACAAGGAATCTTATAGCATCTTAGTATCTTTATATAATCTACCTCATAGAAGGGGAATTTCTAATTTTATGATTAGTTCTACTACAGCAAGTGCTTTTTCATAATCAATAAAATAAGCAAAGTGGAATAATTTATTTTCTATTGTTTTCAGTCAGTTGTGTCAAGTCAGAGAAATGTTTGCCTATTTCTTTCTCATATTTCCACCATGGTTACCATTAAAATGTGCATAAATTATATTAATATTTCATAGTTATGCTAGCACAAAATATGGCATGGTAATGATGTCTTTTAGACTACCTTCAAAATTGTTGTTAATTTTTTCTTAAATTGTTTGGTATCTCCCCTTCTTTAAGATATATAACTCAATTTCTAGGGACTGCTAGATGACTCAGTGGATTAAGAGTCAGGCCTAGAGACAATACGCCCTGGGATCAAATCTGGTGTCAGGCAGACTTCTTAGTTGTGTTACCCTGGACAAGTCATTTAATCCTCATTGCCCTAGCCCTTTGCTGCCTTGGAACCAATTTATTCTAATATGGAAAGTATGTGTTTTTTAACATAAATAAAGAAAGTTAAAACAAAAGAAAGTCAATTACAGGAAACTTTAAAAATTGTACTATATCCAGCACAAATTTGTTCTGTGTATCCTTGGTGGAGTATAGGTGGGATTCCCATCTTGGCTTTCTTTTGTGCCTTTTGTCCTTTCTCACAATATAACAGGGAGCTAGCATAATTTTTAAAACTTAATCATTACCTTGCTTCTCTATTCACATTTGCTATTTTCCTTCTAGTTTCACCAACACTTTTCTTGATATGGTTTGGTTTGGTTAGATTTCACACTATTGCTTTCTGCAGATTGTTTTTCTCTCCACCTTTGAAGCTCTGTAATAAGAGATTGCTTGTGATCTTACACTGTCCTCCTTTATAAGGTTTTGACTCTAAGTTTAGATTCTAAGCCAATGTTGCTGACATGTTCCTTCCTTTAGTAAATATATCAAGCCTTTGCCAGTGGAGCTACTTTGGGTATACTGAAATAATGGCTATAGTTCTGAAGTAGCTGACTTTCTGCAAGGAATGATAGTCTATATCAATGTCTTCTTCTCAAATATTTTTTATTTTAACTTTTTTAGGATCAGAATTTTGTTGAACAGGCTAGGTTATGGCTATAATAATTGCACATAATTTTTTTTTCTTTTGTAGTTTTACTTCTAAATTAATTTTGATTTCAAATTTTGTTCTGTATCAAAAATACACATATAAAATAAGCTGGCCATGTTATAAAAGGAATGGAAAGGGTCAGTAGGAATGCTTTCCTAGCAGGTTCATGCACAATCAGCTGATGCTCTCTTCACACCAAAATTTGACATACAAACAGGAAGCAAATGGGTGCAGAATACTTATGATGCAATTGGCTTCACATAGAGCCACCTATTGGCTAGGCTGAGTGGAACTGGGAGGAAAAAATTCTCATCTGCACATTTGTTTTCCCATTACTGATATCACAGTCTGGAAGATGTTAGAAATCAGTTAACACAAGCAAATAAAAAAATTCTAAATAATCATTTAAGTCCAAATTTTAAATTCTAACCTATTTGATTGTTATTTTATCTCTATAAACCTCATTACCCAATTTCTAGTTAGTTTTTCCCCTGTCGGGATTTTTTCCCCCTCTGAATAATTTATTTTAAAATTTAATTTAATTAATTAATTTAGAATATTTTCCCATGGTTACATAATTCATATTCTTTCCCTCCCCTCCTACCTCCTGTAGCCAATGAGCAGTTAGACTGGGTTTACATGTATCATTGATCAAGACCTATTTCCATATTATTAATATTTGCAATAGAGTGATCATTCAACGTCAACATCCCCAATCATATCCCCATCAAACTATGTGATCAAAGATATGTTTTTCTTCTGTGTTTCTACTCTGTGGGGAATTTTTAACATTCAATTCATGTCTTAAACATATGCCCTCCAAATACCTTATACCTTCTCCCTTCTACCATTCTCTTTTTCTGTAACCCTTCCTCCTCCCTCATATATCGTAAAACTTCTGTATTTAGAATACTTCAAGTTTCTTTGTTGACTAGCATCTTTTTTCTCTTTCTTCTCGACTAGGAAACCAAGAAGATATATTTGATCAAACCCTCTCATCTCCCCATGAAAATATCTGACCCTCTCTACTACAGATGCCATCCCTCTCCACATAGATTCAGGAGGCTAGACTTACCTGAGCTCTCCTGAAGCATAGAACCAGGAGTCCTAGAGCATTACAGATTCTCTCTTTTTTAAAATTTCTTGAAGACTATTGTACTGACAATTCTCTAGAACAAATTCTAGCTATATCTTTCCCCTACATCTCCTTAGTCACTCCCAGTCCCAATGTGTGTAGGGGAGTGTGGGGTGGAAGAGAGCAGTCTCTGTCCACTCTAAAGAAGGCATCAGTATTGTGCCCTTCTGTTAATATTTGCACAGTTCATTTTCTTGTCCTTCTTCAGTTAAGCCAAATGGTCTCACCTTTTGGACATTCCCTGAAACATGAGAATAGGATGGAAAGAAATTACTTTCAACATTAACTAGCCAATCTAATTATTCCATAACATTCCTTTTGTCAATGCACCAAATTCTGAGAACTGGTCCGTTCTGTCTTCATCCATGCTACAGAGTGAAAAAGTTTATTCTTCACTGTTTTTGGCTATTGGGGCTTGTTGGAAATGAGAAATTATAAGTAGAAGAGAAGAATTTCAATCTCTCTCTTCAACAGAATAAAAACATGAGTATTTTGTGGTGTTTAACCTAAAAGAAATCTGAACCTTTTCTGGGGCCAATTCAAAAGGGTCCTGAATCTCCTTGCCACAGATTCACTCAGTGTGGCAGCAGGAAAGAGTTGCCTGAATTTCGATGCCACTTTAAATTAAGCCATCACCATCTGTTCTGCCCCCTAATTAGAAAGGAATAGAAACCCATCATTCACCAGCACACCATCAAAGTGTGAGCAAAAGAAGTGATATAAATGCATGGATATGTTCCCCATTCAGAGTAGCCTGCCTCAGTTATGTTTCTCTCATGTTTCTGCTAGGAACCTAGTAGGAAATTGCTCCCTAGAGAGAGAAGAAATTTCATATGACAGCAATTCCTTTCTCAGGGTTTGGAGAAAATGGTTCACTGCCTTTTTTTATTCCTCTCTACCCATCTCACGGGTGCCACTCTGGAGTATGAAAGATGCATTTCAGAGTTCAATTGGTGTGGCTTCAGGTAGAAATAGATATCCTCTGGGATGAAGGTTAAGTCTGGTGACAGGATAAATAGCCCCTATTGCTTTTTATTAAAGAAGATCTCAGATGATAGGGAACAATGATGATTACTATACAGATAAAGAGGGAAGGCGAGTTTTTTCATTTGTCCATCATCTTCATCATTATCATCATCATCAAGTCGTTTGAGGAACTGAATAAATGAGTACTAAATGTTCAGCTAAAACCTAGGTCAAAATCCTAGCTCTATCATTTACTTATTTTTTTAAATTATTCATTTGTTCGTTACATTAAAATTCTTATCATTTGCTTATTTATAGATGAGCAAATCATGTCATTTCTCAGTCTCAGTTTTCTTTTTTGTAAAATGAGGTGGTTAAATTATAGGGTCATTCTCTTTCACATCTGTTATACTGTATTGTAAACACTAGAACTAGAGAAAACCTTAGTGATCACCTAGTCCAATCTCCCTTACAGCACATAGAGTAGAAAGAGCATTTACTTTGGAGACAAGGTAGGATTGAAATACTGATTCTAATGCTTAATAGCTATGTGAAGGAGCAAACCATACATATCTCTGTGCCTCAATTTACTCATCTGTAAAATTATGGGATTGAACTAGATGGTCTCTGATCACTTCTACGTTTATATCTGTAATTTCTTATTTTAGCGATGAGGAAACTTAGGTCCAGGGAGGTTGGGTGACTTGCCACAGTGATGATTATAATTCCAAATCCAAGACTGCATTATACCAAGATACTTGTACCATTTCAATTATTAATAAAAAATAAGCTCTTTGAGGCTAGAGACTACACATCAAAAGAAAAAAGACAAAACAAAAAGAAAAACTTTGTATCCTCAGATTTACAATAGCCTTTGAATAGTGAAGTGCTTCATAAATGCTGAATTGAATTGACAAATTAAAGTTAAAGATGTTGGTAAAGTTTGGAATGAATCTTGCAAATCATCTAGCCCAAACTCTTCCTTTTTCAGAAGAAAGATCAATCAAGAGATATTTATTAAGTGACTATTTTTCAATTTTAATTTTTATTATTTTTCAATTTTTTTTATTTTGAATATTTTCCCATGGTTACATGTTTCATGTTCTTTCCCTCTCCCACAAACTCCCCTAATCCCCCTTAGCTGATGCACAATTCCACTGGATTTAAATGTATCATCGATTAAGACCTAATTCCATATTATTGATAGTTAGATAAACTAGAGTTATCTACTTTAGTGTCTACATCCCCAATAATATCCTCATCAGCCAATGTGTTCAAGCAGTTGTTTTTCTTCTGTTTCTCCTCCCACAGTTCTTCCTCTGAATGTGGGTAGCATTCTTTCTCATAAGTCCCTTAGCATTGTTCTGGATCTTTGCATTGCTGCTGGTAGAGAAGTTCATTATGTTTGATTGTACCACAGTGTATCAGTCTCTCTATATAATATTCTCCTGGATCTGTTCCTTTTACTCCACATCAATTCCTGTGAAAAGTGACAACTTTTTGTAAAAATATTTTCCCATTTTCTTTCTCTGATGTTTACTATTGTCTTTTGTCTTTATAGCACCACTGGTCTCTTTCTCCTATTGCTCTAAGAAAGCATTTCCTTAAATGAGGAAGAACAGGGAAGAAAAAAAAAAACAGCTCACCAAAATTAACCAAGGCATAGACATCATCTGACTTTTGGCATATTTGCATGTTCATGGTATCCCACTCACCAAATAGTAAGAGTAAGTTGTTTCTCATATTTCTTCTGGGGAATTAAGCTTGGTCATTAACCTTCCACAACATTCATTGTTTCCTTTTTTATTGTTTTTTCTACTGACATTGTTGTACTCATTATTTATAGTTTTTTAGTTTCTGCTTATTTTTTACTATCATTTCATAAAGCTTGCTCACAGTTCTCTGTATTCATCATATACATTATTTCATAGAGCACAGTAATATTCCATTATATTCAGATAAAATAACTTATTTCCTCCTCCCCCAATTAATGGTTATCAACTTTGGTTCTAGTTCATGCTGCTAAAAAAAAAGTGCATTATATATAGCTTGGTGTATATAAGACCTTCCTTCTTATTGGTGATCGCCTACTTTCAAGCTGAGTAATAAGATTTCCACTTCTTATTTCAAAGATCACTTAGTGATCACTTTGTAAAAAATTATAGTCCCATAGAATTTGAGTTCTATTATTTCTTTTCATTTCTACTCCATTCTACTTTAGGTTCTTACCACCTTATGCTTCTTTACTGCAATAGTCTTCTAATTGGTTTCCCTATCTTTAGGCTATCTTTTCTAAACCATTCTTTCATAAGCTGGCCACATTATTCTTCCTAAAATCTCATTTTTTATATTGTTAATCCTCTGCTCAAGAACCTGCTCCCTATCATTGAACATGACAATTAAAAACTGTTCCATAATTTTTTTTCTAACCACAGGTATATAAATGATAAGCAAAATATCCAAGTCATAAAGAAGGAGGTTTATTGTGGGGGTGCTGATCCCACAACAAAGATGGACCCCTGGTCATGACCACAGGACTCTGAGCACTGTGAGAGACCTTCCTTTATATCCCAAAGAATTAGACAACTTTCATACCAGTACAAAAATAGAACAAAATAGTCATACCCCTTAAAGAATAGAGATATCCAGAAGAAATATTCATTGCTTAGATCATCTATTTGATAAAAGAAATCTTTTGACCATGAATTAAGAATCACTTGATGGAAAGGGGGAGAAGCAGTGATGTCTGGGCTAAGAATGAGTGGAGATGAGAGGTACTAGTGTCTGAACTAAAGGTCAGGCATCCTGATGTATAATGGATCACAGGTTAGGGTGCCTGATATAGCAACATTGAAGGATGTTGCTGTCATTAAGGCCTTGCAAAAGCAGTTATTTCTTTAATCCAAAACCTTTATATTTATACCAGAATATTTATAAAAACCTGCTAAATTCATGACTTATGCTAACTACTTTAGAATTACAATTATGATTATTATCACAAGACTACTGATAACATTAAAATCTAATCTTCATATAAGAGGTTAGGGGAAATTTTTTCCTCGCCAAACTCCAATGTCCTTCCTAAAGACTCCTTTTTATTCACAACCTTACACCCTGCCATTCCCTAACTTGCATGCCAAGTTATTCAAGTGTCTCCAACATATACTGCATTTATTCCTTCCTTCACAGTTTTATTTATTCTGGTTTCTCTCACCTGGAATTCCCACCTTCCTCTATCATATCTCTTTAAATACTCCTCCTTCAATTCACTGCTTAAATTCCACCTCTCATAGATAGCCAAGTGGGTGCTACTAGGTGATGCAGTGGATAGAGTACTGGACTTGGGCTCAGAAAGATTCATCTTCCTCATGTCAAATCTGGCTTCAGATCAATCTACAATCTACAATCACTAGCTGAGTGACCCTGCACAAATCACTAAATCCAGTTAACCTAGGTTTCCTTATCTGTAAAATGAGCTGAAGAAGGAAATGGCAAAACATGCCTATGTTTGCCAAGAAAACTCTGTACAGGGTCACAAATAGTTGGACACAGCAGAACAACGACATTAGCCAACTCCAGCTACCCAACTCAACACTGATCTCTTTATTTTCTAATTCCTTATATAGTTATAGTTAATACCAAGCAATTTAGCATTTCCTAGATCTTTCATTGTTCTAAATATGCTAATTTTGTCCAAGATGGACTACCCACTTCTAGAGCTCAAGGACTAGATCCTATGCTTCTTTTATGTCCCTTTCTTGCATTTAGTACAAAGCTTGGCACTTCAGAAAGTGTACACTAATACTTGTTGTCCAAATCATTGAGTGTTTAGGTACAAAGAAAAGCATATATTTTGATTTCAATTGTGAACACAAGTCAACGGTAATAATTTGTTTAGCCTTTAGCATAAACTCTGGAAATACAAAAAATAAGCCAAAAGAAAAAGAGTTTCTTTCTCCAAAGAGCTTAACATTTCTGACAACAAAAGAAAATACATAAAATGAGGGGGTAGGAGAAAAGAATAAAAGTATCTAGTAAACAAGGAAAAGAGTTGATGATAAAGTCATGAATGTGGCCAATGGAAGAATGAGAAAGGGCTGATCAGAACACACTCCCTAAGAGAAGATTTTGGGAGGAGCTATCCAATATTAGCAGACCACAGGGATTAAGAATTCTTTGGAGATGGGAATTTCAGTGATAGAATGAGATTTCAAGTCCCTATTGCAGCACAGAGAGGAATGAGATAATCTAAATGCTGGTAATATTGTCATAGATAAGTGTCTGACATAGAACCAATCATTTCAGTTATCTCTGACTCTGAATTTATTCCTATTTTCCATTAAAATTTTATGTCTTTAAATCAAGAAGAAATATTAATTTCTTTGTTTCATTTTGTTTTCCAAATGAAAAGACAGGAGGTTGAAATGCTAGGCCCTAGATAGCTAAGGATATTTATATCCTGTGCACTGAAAATAAGCATGGACAACCTGGGGCATTGATTTTCTTTGGTTTGTCACTAGGGAGCCTCCAAGGTTTGCAAGGAATACCAGCATTTTCTGTGCTTTTCAACACAAGTATTTAAAGATGCCATGATGGCAATGGTAATAGTTTACATTCTAGGTCCCTAAGCAACAATTTCCAAGTGTCTCTTTATCCTTTTTAAATAGAAACATAAACAGACCAGTAGTAGAGAGGAAAGCTCTTCTTTTCATATTATTTTCTCCTTCATACCCCCAGCAATACAAGAGATTGTTGGCTGGTATTTATACTAGTATAAGTAGAAAAATTAAGCAGCTAGAAGAAATAGTGCCTTATCCTCTTTCTCCTGATAGCTCAGCAAAGCCATTTTTTCTTTATCCCTGAGGACCAGAAGACCTTGAGGAATTAACTTCAAGTAAACTAGCTAATTAATGTATAACATGTATACAGAAAGGAAATATCTCATATTTTCCAAGAAAATAAAGTATACTTTTAATGCACGCCTTAAAGAAAATAATAATAATAAAAATAATAATAGAATTGACAATTATATATACAATTATGGGACAAGTCATTTTATCCTCACAATTATGTGAGTTAAGTGTTATTATTATTCCTATTTAATAGACGAGGAAAATATAGCTCAGGGATATTAAATGAAATCAGCAAGGTCAGATAGCCGAAGTTTCAGGAAAAGATTCAAACCCAGGGGTCCTTTATTCCAAATCCAGAATTCTATTTTCTATATCCCACATTCTGTATCTCAAAAGAGCCATAAGGAGCAACAGGGTAACAGAAATAAGAATATACATATCAATTTTTTATTTGAAAAATCTAGTACCCCTAAATATATGCAAGGTGTCCCAGGCATGTGCTGGAGACAGATAAAATGTCAAATTTTCCATGTAGGCATGTTTTATCTATAAACTAACAAAAATTATGAATCAGGCATTGATTTATTGTTTGATTGATTGTCTAGACTTAAGAAAGTGAGGGGTAAAATATTAATAATACTTTTGAAATTCAGAAATATTTTGATGGTACATTTT
This sequence comes from Gracilinanus agilis, assembly GCF_016433145.1. Lineage (NCBI taxonomy): Eukaryota > Metazoa > Chordata > Mammalia > Didelphimorphia > Didelphidae > Gracilinanus > Gracilinanus agilis. The sequence continues at coordinate 316,270,004 of NC_058132.1, read as the reverse complement.
TGCCTCAGAGACCCAGTTGTTAAACAATTATCAGAATATCCTTGCCAGAATATCTTAATACAGACATTTGGGAAACTTTATAATATGTGTTAATTAAAGGATTTAGCTACTAAAGTGGATAAATCATGTGAGCATGATCCTTTACAGAAGCCTCTGATATTCACTGGAAATAATTAGACATTGAGTCTAGGAATACCAGGCCATAACCTGGTACTTTAACTTCAGGGTCCCTGAAGGAGACCAAGTTTTCTATGAGACCACATGGTGAGTAGCTAAACTTGTGATTGGTAAATTTTATTCCTGATATGCTATTATCTTGTAAGAGAAAACTTTCAGAAATTTTTTTTCTCAACAAAATTTTCTTTCAAGCATAAGATAATATATAGATATATGATCATCACATATAAATCAGCTTAGAGAGATTTTTAATAGCTTATCTTGGGGTGGTTATTGCTCTCCCTAATATTCTTAGTTATTTTAATAACATAAGAAAGATTACAATTTCCTCTCCTCTCTTATGAAATTCAGCTTTGCCTTGAATAAAATGGAATGAAATAAATGAAAGAATGAATTAAAACTTCTGAGGAATATATCAGATGTTGAAAATTAATAACAATATGTGGTTTCCATTGAAGTACTAAAAGATTGTTTGTACTAATTAACTAACAGTAATGTCAGAATTAGTCCCCAGGAAGGGTTTCCAGAAAAGGGTGCGAGTACTTGAAAAAAATTTTTTTTATTTAGATGTATCAATTTCTGAGATTGTGAAAATCTCTTTCTCTTTCTTCACTTTGCCATGCTAGCTAGAGAGGTTTTTCAGTTTACATATTTTAAGTGATCCAGTGAATTTAAATTGAATGGAGAAGACAACAATGACATACATTAGATTCATTTTAGTCATTAGAAATAGAAGCAAGAAGGTGAATAACTTCCACATACTGTAAATTCAAGGGGAGTTGTGACACTTACAATTGAAACAGCTACAATTGCCATTTGCTATGCAGAATTTGTTTTAGACTTACTGAATTGGAGCTCAGAAAACAGCCTTCACAGTCTTAGCAAAGGTTCTACAGATTAGCAAATCTAGTCTTAAAGAAGTAAAATGCTTCCTTGGTGGCAAAGAGCTATTAAGCGGCAGAGCCACATTTAAATTCCAGGTCTCATGATTGCCAGTCTGGTTCCCTTTCCACTATACTATATTAAAAAGAAAAAGAAAGCTTTACCTTCCATCTTAGAATCAATATTGTGTATCAGTTTCAAGGCAAAAGAGCAGGAAGGGTTAATAGGATTAGACAACTAGGAAATTTCCAAGGCCAGATTTTCACCCAGGATCTCCTGTCTCAAGAACTGGCTCTCAATCCAATGAACCCATAGTTGTCACCCCCCACTTTACCACTTTTTAAAGAATAGTCCAGCCTCTGCATGCCATGAAGAAGTGTTCCTCATCTTCTCTGCCTCCAATCAATAGGAATATGTGTTTTTAATTTAGTTTTTCCATTAAATGTTTTTGTTTTATTGTTAGCTAAATTTAGTTTATGATGTAATCAAATCAGTAAATATGTATTAAGACTGCTGTCATGGTGATGACCTATAATCCTTGATACCAGAGAAATGGCAGGTGATGTTCTGAGTCATATTAGGGTCATCACTAGGTGTCTGCACTAAGTGTTACATCAAATGGTGAGACTTGAAGAAAAGACACCCTGCCATCAGGCTGCTAATGGACTTGTAAACTGGCTCAAGTCAAAATGGATTTTGGTCGGAATTTTTCATACAGATAAATACTTCCAACCTGGATGAGGCAGAGAGACATGATCTCCAATAACAAAACAAAATAAAATAGAATAGGCACCAAATGTCTATTATGTACAGAACACCTTATTATTTAGGGGAAGAGATGCAAAGTGTAGATAAAATAAAGCCCTGGTTCCTTGGGAGCTAACAATATATTTTGGGAATATAAATATAAACTCCTTGAAGGAAGGATTATTTTACTTTATGTCTTTTTAATTTTAGAACCTAAGCGATTTTTGGTGCTTAGTAAATATTTGCTAAATTGGATTATGACACATAGATGTCTATGGAAGTACGGGCACATCATCTGGTTGGTTTTTTATTTTTCACAGAGTGGCAATAAAAGGTATATTTAATCTTTTTTCCCTCCGTCTTTCTCTGAGGGAGACTTTAAAGATAGTGGGAGGTGAAGGGCAGAGCTTTACCATTCTGCTCTCCTCAGAGACAGAAAATACTTGGCTAGAACTATATCTAACTGTTCTCTTGAATATTATTAGTGTGATACAGATTTGAGTTTCAAGCTAAACTTCTAATCAGTATCTATTCATGGGTAAGGGAGGTCCACAAGCTTTGAAGCCAAGTTTTGACTTCCTTCCCATCAAATACTAGTTCCAAAATTAACACTAACACATAACATTCTGCTTGATTTAAATCAATGGCAAAACAAAAATCAGAATCTATACATAAGAGAATGCATAACAGATAAGACATAACAAAAAAAAATCCCATTGCGGGCAAAGTAACACCACTTTGCTAAATTAAAAGAAAGAGGAAGAGGGGGCAGCTGGGTAGCTCAGTGGAGTGAGAGTCAGGCCTAGAGACAGGAGGTCCTGGGTTCAAACCCGGCCTCAGCCACTTCCCAGCTGTGTGACCCTGGGCAAGTCACTTGACCCCCATTGCCCACCCTTACCACTCTTCCACCTATGAGACAATACATCGAAGTATAAGGGTTTAAAAAAAAAGAAAGAAAGAGGAAGAGAAGGATGTATATATACAGAGAGAGAGAGAGAGAGAGAGAGAGAGAGAGAGAGATCTTACTCAAAGATTAGCAAACTGGAAATAGGGATATGTTGGAGCCTTTCAATTTCTCTCATGTAGACTTTAAAAAAAAACAAACTTATTTTCTGCCTTAGAATTGAAACAAATTGAATTCATACAAATATGAGTTCCAAGGCAGAAGAGTGATAAAGGCTAGCAACTGTGGTTAAGTGACTTGCCCAGGATCTCAGCCAGTAAGTTTCTGAGGTCAGATCTGAACCTAAATCCTCCTGACTCCAGACCTAGCACCCTATCCAATGAACCCCCTAGCTGCCACATCATATTGATTTCTTCATAGTCTTTACTAATTTTAGTGTCCTGAAGTAAAGTCAATCTTCTCTCTGGTAGCTAGAAGCTAGAAGAGTTTGAAAAACCTGAGGGGATCTAACAGAGTTAAGAAATGAAGAGACTGGAGTTTTCCTCTTTTGCTCTTGCCAAATCCACCCCACTCTTCAGACAGATTTAAGAAATTTATCTCACCAAAGAGCTTAGAGTCCCCTGTCTAAGGGCTTTGGAGACTGGAGCACATACAAAGAGCTATAGCACATAGTAATTCTTGATAAATACCTAAGTGCTACCTAAACTACAAGAGAAAAAAAATGTTTATCATTTATTGAATATTAAGTCATGATCCAGATATTCAGTTAGAACTAATATGCATTTATTGAGCACCAACTGAGGATGAAGCGCCATGATAAGCATGAAAATCACAATAACTTATATAAGCAGCTAGATGATACATTGGATTGGAGAATCTGGAAAAGATGAGTTCGGATTAAGCCTCACATACTTGTTAGTTTGTGACCTAAGGAAAATCACTAAAGCTCTGTTTGTCACAGTTTCCTCTTCTATGAAATGAAGATAATCACAGCATTTACTTCCCAGGATTATTATAATGATCAAATGAGATAATATAAATATAAAGTACCTAGCCTGTGGAATGTTGGAAGTATTACATAAAAACCATAACTTTTTATTACAAAATGCAAGATTAAATAGCATATAATCTCAAAAATCTTGAATTCTATGGTGATAAAGAAAATACTACATGAACACAAGTAAAACACTGTAAAGTTTACTCAAAGCAAAAGCAAAGTTCTTGATTTATTAGAAAGAAGAAGTTGGGAATTAATAATTGCAGGAATGGGAAAGGTGAAATAAGTCTAGAAAATTAGGTTTAGTCAGTTGTTAAAATTTTTAAATGCTAAACAAAGGAGTTCATTTTACTCTCTTTGCCCATGTTGGCAAACCTGTGGCACATGTGCTTTAGGGGGCTGCTCCCCTTCCCCTCTCCACTGTGCCTGAGGACATTTCTCCCATCACTCACCTCTTTGCCCAGAAGCCCTATGGGAGCACTTCCTCCCTCCCCTGTCTGGAGTAAGGCGAGGGGATCACATGCAGTGTGAGGGTTGCAGTTTGGGCACTTGGTCTCTAAAATGTTTGCCATCACTGCTCTATGTAATAGGGAGATATTAAAGTTTCTTGAGCCAAGGAGGGGCTTGCTTAGATCTATACTTCTGGAAGATAAATTTAGCTACAATGTTGGAGTGATAAAGTCGAGAGAAAAGAGACTGGAAGCAGGGGCAGGGGGAATTAGGAAACTATTACAATTAATAGTCTGGTTTTGTGTCATTTGTAAATTTAATAAACATGCCTTTAATACCTTTATCCAAGTTCTTAATAGAAATGCTAAGAAGCATAGAAAGCCAAGAACTGGTCCCAGGTTCTGCTGGTGGCTACTTTCCAAGTTGACATTGACCTATTAATGATTACTCTTGGGGTCCAGTCTCAGGAGCCCAGAGGTTCATTATACCAACACTATTAGGATACCCCCATATGTATTATTATGTACTGAAACTAATTACATTGAGAACACTGGCCAATTCTACTCTTCTGGCAAAGGATTAGTATAAGGATTAGCCTTTTATTCATTCTGGGTTTTTGTCTAGATTATTTGTTTGTTTTGGTAGAAAAATTTATATTTTTGTTTCTTTACCTTTCTAAGTAAGATAAATATTTGTATCTTTGGGAATGACAATGATAGCCCATATATGGCAGCTTTTGATTTTAAAATAGGTGGTATATGTGGGTTGGCCACCTATATTCTATAGAGGCAGTAGAAGTTTCATGAGATGAGATGACATATCATTGACACTCTGGCAGGACCTTCCTATCCTTTTATGGGTCAAGGAATAGCTACTTACTCTATGCATTGGCAAGATTACTCTAAATCGCTCTTATACTGTCAGGTTTAGGTTACTGGAAAAAGACTAATAATTCAACATTTCATACAAATTCTCTGAGGGTCCTAGAAGTTATCCTATTTCAGTAAAATAAATTTCCCCAGCTCATGATTCTTGGTCTTGAATCATGCCAATTTCTTTTTTTAAAATCCAGTCACTCAAAATTACAGAATCTTTAGTCATTCATCCAACAAAGCATAGTATATTCATGCACCAAAGATAAAAAGAAGGGAAAAAAGTCTTATTGTTGTCATAATTTATTAGAAGAGACAACATGCAAACAGTTAAGTACAAATAAGATATATATGGGATAAAACGGAAATGTAAAAGGATCAGGGAACATTTACATTAGACAGTAGAGTTTTAGCTACCTTGAAGGATGCCAGGGAAGCAAAAAAGAGAAGGGCAGAAAGAAAAGCAGGGGGGGCAATCAGTGAAAACATCCATAACCAGGAGATGAAGATCTCTTAAACATAATCATTTGATTACCAGTCAGGCAAAAGGAAAATAATTATGTCATGCCTATCCATTTAATTTTTAGAAGTGTAGAAATAAAATAATAATAATAATAAAGCAGGTAGATAGCTCAGTCAATATATCACTGGGTGGAATCTGGAAGGTCTAAGTTTGAATACAGCATCAGACACTAGCTGTGTCATCTTGAGCAAGTCATTCAACCCTTTTTCCTTAATCCATTGGAAATGGCAAACCACTCTAGTATCTTTATCAGGAAATCCTCGTGCTTGATTAATGTCATGCTATATGATCCATGGAGTCATAAAGAACCAGGCATGATTGTATGACTGAAAAACAACAAGAAGGAATAATAAAACTTAATGCAATCTATATATAAACCTTTGCCATACCCAAACATCAATGTAATTATTATTTATGGAAAAAAAAGGGCATAGACTTCCAGGAACCTAGAATTGGAAGCATGTGAAACACTGCATGTGTTGGAAATAAATCACAGCCATGGATTATTAGTTTTAATGCCATTGGTCTAATAATGAATTATACCACATAAAATGTGTTTTTGTCGCTTCTCACTCCTCTTCAAGTGGGTAAATTATCTTCTATATTCTTACTAGCGTTTGCAAGGTCTTTCACTTTATATTTAAAGGAGCATTTTACTTAATTTGAAAAGCAATTTCCTTTAAGCCGCAGAATTACAAAATTCATTAGGCTAGTTGTGATGGGCTATACAGACAAGGCCAACCAATTAGCTACTCACTTACCAGGACTCTGTTTTTCACTCAGAAGAGAAAACAAAGCAAGCAGCTGAGGTGAATTCCGGGGGCCAGACAAACCAGCATAGTACCCTTTTCTTATTCAATAAAAGAGTTGCTTTCCCTTTTTGCTCTTCTCTACTAAATCAGAGAAGGAATATAATGACCATAGACATTTGTGTGAGAACCTTCACTACTCTTGAGGCCTAAGAGGTGCCAAAGGAAAATGATTGGAACTGCAAATTATATTCAGGCAATTAGGAAGTAATATTCAATGGCTTCTTATCATTTGACTGTTCCTGCTACCAGTGTCTTCAAAAAACTTGAACACTCTTTATTTTTCTTCCTTCTTTTGTTTTTAACTTCGATCCCTTTTTTCTTGTCCTTCAATTCCTTTTCTGTAGGATCCCAAACCTCTTTCTACTATTCTTTTCAATGACTTGGTTCAGAGTCTTATTGTTCTCATTGACTAGTTGTTACTTAACAAATTTCTCCAGAGATTGGCAGTCTATATTTAATTCCATCTTAGTCTTCAAATAGCTATATTATTTTTGTTTCATTCTCTTTAATTATAAGTTGTGTTATAAATGAATTTTGAGAAAATAATATCCTAGAGATCTTAAGTTCTCAACAAAATATATCTCATTTCATGTTCTCAAAATGCTCTTTCTTTTGTACTTCAATTTAAAAATATTTCTAGATTCTTTAAAACTATAAACTATTCACATACAAATAAAACAGCCTCCTACATTTTTCAAGAAGTGATTTGTCTTTAAATTTATATCAGTTCATTGTCATCCCAATCTGCTCAAATCCTTTGTGAAAGCGATATTTCTTTATACTTTAGCCATTTTTATGTAGCCTATTCTTTTTTCAATTGATTTCAATAATATACTTTACATGAGTATTTTTCTTTTTTATACAGTACTATATTCCTGCACTTGAAAAAGATCTTAAAAGGATGCAGATTCCTCAAAAGTATATGATAAGGCATCTTCCCCAAAGGCTCATTTTCAACATCTTTGATATACCCTAAAGACCACATCTTTTCAAATAATCTATAGCTGAACTTTTCTACTAGAATATCCTTCTTAGAATATGAACCTTTGAGAAAGAATTGTTATATTATAACCAGATAAATCAGATGCTAGACACAAAGTAAAAATGATAGAAAAGGCAACTGATTGAATGGGCAGAGTAAAGAATAAGGAAGAGAAAGGTATAAGATTATGAGCTTGGAACACAGGGAGGATGGTGTTGTTATTGATAGAATTAGAAAATATATAGAGGAAGATTGAGTATGAGATACCAGAAGGATATCTAGGTGAAGATATCCAGCAAGTAGTTGGAAATAAAATACTCGAGTTTTTTTCATTTAATTCAAAACTTTAAGATATTTTACTTTAGACATATAACAATAATTTCTACATAGGTTTTCTGACTATAAGATCCAAATCGTCTCCTTCCCTCCTTCTCTTCTCTCCCCACTTCTGAAGATGGTAAGCAATTTGATATGGGTTATACATATATTATCATGCAAAACCCATGTCCATATTGTTTGTTGTTGTAAGAGAATATTGTTACAAAACCAAACCCCCCAAATATTACTGAAAATAAACTAATGTGCAATATAGTATGCTTCAATCTGCATCTGACTCCAACAGTTCTTTCTCTGGAGGAGGATAGCAATTCTTTTTGATGGAGTACTACAGAACTGAAAAGCTAGAGTTCTAATGGAGTTTGACAGATGGAGATACAGATCTGGCATTCATCTACATAAAAATCATTGAAGCTATGAGAGATTGCTAAGGGAGAAACTGTAGAGACAGGAGAAGACAAGGACTAGATCCTTAGGAGACACTGACATTTGAGGGACTTTTCTGTCTGTATTTGCTGAACTTAATAAGAATATTTCTCATATATATTAATATATATTTTAAAAAATGGATTCCTCAGTGTAAATTATCATCAGCATTATCATCATCTTCATCATGATGCCATTTTTCTCAACTTACAGAACTTACAATATAATTACATAAAAATGATTGTTAAACAATTTACTTATCCATTATTTTCTTCCATATTTAATTTCAGTTGATTATTACATAAATACATAAAATTATCACTTTTTATTGGTGAACTAAAACAACTTCTGTATATTCACTGAAAGAATCCTCACCAACACCCGTGAAAGATTCACAGAGATTACTTTCACCTCATTGTGTTCCTATATGGGAAAATATATGATACACTAGACAGTGTACTAGAATCTTCATACTCAATTCTTTGTGATTCAATTTCTTCATCTAAAAAGGATGAGGAAGTCACTACAAAGATATCAAGGTGGTATAGTGATAATTAGACATATACTCAGGAAGAAATAAGTTCAAATCTATCTCAGACATTATGAGCCTGGGCAAATAATTTAATCTCAGCATAAATTTTATAATCTGTAAAATGGAGATAATAACAAAATATACTTTACAGGGTTGTGATGAGAATCAGTTGAGGTAATAAACGTAAAACACTTTGTAAATCATAAAGCATTATAATTGTATGTTAACTACTAGGTAGAATTAAGTTCTTCCAATAGGGTATCCATTTAAAAAAAAGTTGTCTCCCATATAATTTGAAGATTGTTAATATTCAGGCTAGTCACATTGATGAAATTAATCTTTTTTTTAGTTTTACTGTTATTTTTACTGTATGTGAAGCAAAGGTTCAGTATATAATGATGTTCAGATTCCACTAGTTAAATTTTGAGAAATTTATTTTTACTTATTGTGGGTTTTTTTTGTCTGTTTATAAAGGATAATAAGCTCCTGATCTATATTTCTAGTTATTGCATTGTATCTTTCTAAGTATCTTGTATATATTAAAATTTTACAACCTGTAGTTATATTTCATGGTTTTTACTGCTTTGTTCCATAATCTAAATTCATCAATATATCTGGAGTCTTTGAAGATTTTTTCCATAATTTCCAGTGGCAGTAAGATCTTGAATCGTTATACAAAAACTCATAATTTAATCATTTGTTCAATGCATCTTTGTCAATATTGATCATTGATTTTATATTAATGTGTTTTGTGAACATCTTTTGGTTTCACTATTACTCCTTAGCTGTTTCGTGGACTCTGTCCTGAGGTAACTACTTATGGATAGATACAGTTGACAAATTCAGTGGTATATTCTTGTTGTCAGCCTTTACTATCATGTCCTGAATCAAGTTTTTCTGTTTTAAAAATATTTCTGTAAATGATTAACTTTCTTTTTTGATTCAATGTATTGAGAACATCTATCCATAGTCTCCCATCTTTTATGAGAATTTGTTCATCTTCTTTTAATTGTCCTGAATTTATAATATATATATATATATATATATTTAACACGGGTTTGTTTAGATTCCTGGGAGATACATGTTCTTCCATCTTACCATACTTTAAATGTATTTAAGGATTAGCACTGAATAAATATTATTTTAAATATTCTTCTCATAAAGATTTGACCTCAGGATTCCAGTCAATCTTTTAACATGAAGAGATTTGGTGCACTCCTTGATAGATTTATGATCATTGTATTTTGCCTGAAGAAAGCCACGGCATTTATAAAAATTACATTCATCCACAGATCCAATTTTATTCCCAAATTCAAGTTCAGAGACTTTTTTCTATTCTTAGAGTTTACATAGAATCTTAAAATTATTACAATAATTAAATTATAATTCTTTACATTACCAAAGAAGGCTTACATGAAATATAGTCAGTATTTACCTTCTTTGAGTTACCATTTAATGTATCTTTGAGGGGAGTTATATGCAGTAATTTGATGTAATCTCTGGACATCAAGTAATTAAAAAATAATTGTTACAACTCTTCCTCTGAACTGAAAGTATGAGTTGATTCTATTCTATAATGGATTACTCACTATGTAGAACCATAACAAGATTTAATTGTATTTGTTAAAGCATTCACATTTTATATCAATTGTTCTTGATACTATTGTGTTGGTGGCACATTTTAAATAGAACTCATTTTCCCATGTGGAAAACAGACACTGATGTTCTCACTCTGTTTTAATTTATTTTTATATATTTACAATATATTATGAAGCTAGGTGTGTGGAACTGAGTCAAAGGCACTGTGATGATCATTAAAGGTAATTTAAATGATGCATCATTTTTGATGAAGATCTTATTAATTACTTAAAAACTGATAAGGATTTATATTTTTTTCATTCACTTCTTTTGAGTGATGTAGAATGGAATTTTTAAAAAATTGTTTTTAAAATAGTTGGTATGAATCCAACTAGATCAAATATCCCAAAACATATTACTTCACAAAAGCTGTCTTTTGTGTAGACATAAGCAAGAATGAAAACAAATGAGCAAATAACTACAAAAAGAGGTTTGAACTCCACCAAAACAATCAATATTTTTTGTTTGAAAGTAGCTCTAGGTTATTGAAAAAAAGTGATAAAAGCTTAGATTATATGAAAATATGTTGTGAATGATTTTAAAGATATAATTAGTATCATATTCTTAACGGATGGGATAAAGGATAAACAAGGAATGGGAATTTTGGAATGTAAAACTCTATCTGAAGAACTTGCACTCAAAATTGAAAAAAATTAATGTTGGAAATAAATTTAAAACATGTATTGAAAAGTGATACAAATTGTAAATAATTTGTGTAAACCACAATACCACTCAATATACCTATATTTAAGGAGTCACTTGAATTTTCATCATTTGGTAATAACTATATCATTAATTCTGTTAAGAAACAAGAATTAGGGGTTCTTTGAGGGAAAAGATGGTAAAATGCTTTGCTAGTAGTTCACATATTAATACTGATTATTTCAGACAATAATAATTCAGCTTATTGATACTTATCAATTTCCAGTTTTTCAAAGAAGCTACTGTTTCAGTCATCTTTTGATGCAACTATGCATTCCTTCAGTTTATTAATGGCATACCATTTATCTATTTCCTATTTCATCCAACTTATGGTTTCATCATGTTAATCTTTTTAAAGAATATGCACATTAGTAATTTTCTATTTTTTCCTTCTTTAATGGTACTCTTTTTTCTAAATCCTTTTCTTCTCAGGCCTCCAAAATATCACATTTCATTAATGCCAATTAAAAGAAATTGTTTGTGTATGTATATGTATGTGACACTTTGACTGTATTTCCTCAAATTTTCAAATTTTATTTTCCATTTTTATTAAGTGTATCAATAATTATTTTGTAGGTGTCGATAATTTCTGATAGACTTTTCTTCTATTCATTCTAATCTGCTTGCTTCCTTCGTATTGTTTTTTCAATTCCGTGTCTTCTTTTAGTTTCTGTAAAGAGTAATTAATCATTTTATTTATATAAATAGTATGTGATTTTGTTAGCAATTAAGCTTTGTGAAAAGGCAAAAGTATCATATTTCAATTTTTTAATAAATGTTATTTTTCAGTACACATCAATACAATTTATTAATTTTTGTTTTCTGACATTTTGTAATTCATGTTATCTCTCTCCTTCTCAACCCTCTTCCCTGCCCAATAAGGCAGGTAATATAAGTTTTATATATATATATATATATATATATTACCATAACATAAATATTTCTGTGTTTGTCATGTTATAAAAGAAAACATATATTGGTTACACTAGGCAAAAAGTCATGTTTGAAATAAAGAATAATATGTTTCAATTTACATTTGGACTCATCTTTTCTTTCAATGGCAGTGGATATCTTTTGAATTTTTTGGCATGCATCTCAGAGCTGTCTTGGATACTTGCCTTGTTCATAATGGTTAAATCATTCATTATCTTTATTTATTTATTTATTTATTTTTAATTTTTTATTTTTAGAAAATTTTTCGATGGTTACATGATTCATGTTTTTACTTTCCCCTTCATCCCCTCAAGCTCCCCTCCAACAGCTAATGCACATTTCCACTGGTTTTAACATGTGTCATCAATCAAGACTTGTTTACAGGGGGCAGCTGGGTAGCTCAGTGGATTGAGAGCCAGGCCTAGAGACGGGAGGTCCTAGGTTCAAATCCGGCCTCAGACACTTCCCAGCTGTGTGACCCTGGGCAAGTCATTTGACCCCCGTTGCCTACCCTTACCAATCTTCCACCTATAAGTCAGTGCACAGAAGTTGAGGGTTTAAAATTAAAAAAAAAGACTTGTTTACATATTATTGATAGTTACATTGATGTGGTCCTATTGGGTCTACATCCCCAATCAAGTCCTCATCAACCCAACAGTTCAAGCAGTTGTTTTTCTTCTGTGTTTCCTCTCCTGTAGTTTTTCCTCTGAATGTGGGTAGCATTATTTTCCATAAATCCCTCAGAATTGCCTTGGGTCATTATATTGCTGCTAGTACAGACGTCCATTACATTCTATTTTACCGCAGTGTATTGGTCTCTGTGTACAATGTTCTTCTAGCTCTGCTCCTTTCACTCTGCATCAATTCCTGGAGGTCTTTCCAGTTCACATGGAATTCCTCCAGTTTATTATTCCTTTGAATTTATTATTCCTTGCTTTCCAGTTTTTTGCCACCACAAAGAGCACAGCTATAAATATTTTTTTACAAGTCTGTTTATCTATGATCTCCGTAGGGTACAAATCCAGCAATGGTATGGCTGGATCAAAGGGCAGGCATTATTTTAGCACTCTTTGGGCATAATTCTAAATTGCCATCCAGAATGGTTGGATCAGTTTATAACTCCACCAGTAGTACATAAATGTCCCAATTTTGCCACATCCCCTCCAACATTCATTTTAGCCAATCTGCTAGGTGTGAGGTGATACATCAGAGTTGTTTTGATTTGCATTTCTCTAATTATCTAGAGAATCAACTAAAAAGCTAGTAGAAATAATCAACAACTTTAGCAAAGTTGCAGGATACAAAATAAATGCACTTAAATCATCAGCATTTCTATATATTTCCAACACATCACAGCAGCAAGAGGTAGAAAGGGAAACATCATTCAAAATCACCCTATACTACATAAAATACTTAGGAATCTATCTACCAAAACAAACACAGGAATTATACAAAAAAAAACTACAAAACACTTTCCAGACAATTAAAACTAGATGTAACCAATTGGAAAAACATTGACTGCTTGTGGGTACGATGAGCTAACATAATAAAAATGGCCATTCTACCCAAATTAATTTACTTATTTAGTGCCATACCTACCAAACTACGAAAAATCTTTTTACTGAATTAGGAAAAAAAACTATAACAAAGTCAATTTGGAAGAACAAAAGATCAAGAATATCAAGGGAAATAATGAAAAAATCTGTGAAGGAAGGTGGCCTAGCAATACCAGATATTAAGCAATACTATAAAGCAGTGGTCATCAAAACAATATGGTACTGGCTAAGAGGCATAAGTGGGGATCAGTGGAATAGATTTGGGGTAAGTGACATCAGCAAGACACTGTTTAATAAACCCAAAGAGCCCAACTTTGGGGACAAAAATCCACTATTTGACAAAAACTGCTGGGAAATTTGGAAAACAATATGGGAGAGATTAGGCTTAGATAAACATCTCATACCCTACACCAAGATAAATTCAGAATGGGTGAAAGACTTGAATATAAAGAAGGAAACTGTAAGTAAATTAAGTGAACACAGAATAGTATACCTGTCAGATCTATGGGAAAGGCAAGGTTTTAAAACCAAGCAAGAGTTAGAGAAAATTACAAAATGTAAAATAAATAATTCTGATTATATTAAATTAAAAAGCTTTTGTAGAAACAAAAACTATGCAGCCAAAATCAGAAGGGAAACAACAAATTGGGAAGAAATCTTTATAACAAAAAACTCTGACAGGGGTCTAATTACTCAAATATACAAGGAGTTAAATCAATTGTATAAAAAATCAAGCCATCCCCTAATTGATAAATGGGCAAGAGACATGAATAGGCAACTTTCACGTAAAGAAATGAAAACTATTAATAAGCTCATGAAAAAGTGTTCTAAATCTCTAATAATTAGAGAAATGCAAATCAAAACAACTCTGAGGTACCACCTCACACCTAGCAGATTGGCTAAAATGATAGCAGGGGAGAGTAATGAATGTTGGAGCGGATGTGGCAAAATTAGGACATTAATGCACTGCTGGTGGAGTTGTGAACTGATCCAATCATTCTTGATGGTAATTTGGAATTATGCGCAAAGAGGGCTAAAAGAATGCCTGCCCTTTGATCCAGACATACTATTGCTGGATTTGTACCCCAAAGAGATCATAGATAAACAGACTTGTACAAAAATATTTATAGTTGTGCTCTTTGTGGTGGCAAAAACCTGGAAAGCAAGGATATGCCCTTCAATTGGGGAATAGCTGAACAAATTGTGGTATATGTTGGTGATGGAATTTGAGCATTATTGTGCTCAAAGGAATAATAAACTGGAGGAATTCCATGTGAACTGGAAAGACCTCCAGGAATTGATGCAGAGGGAAAGGAGCAGAGCCAGAAGAACATTGTACACAGAGACTGATACACTGTGGTAAAATTGAATGTAATGGACGTCTGTACTAGCAGCAATGTAATGACCCAAGGCAATTCTGAGGGATTTATGGAAAATAATACTACCCATATTCAGAATAAGAACTACAGGAGAGGAAACACAGAAGAAAAACAACTGCTTGTACAGTTGGGTTGATGAGGACATAATTGGGGATGTAGACTGGAAAGGACCACACCAATGTAACTATCAATAATATGTAAACGTCTTGACTGACCACACATGTTAAAATCTGTGGAAATGCGAATTAGCTATGGGAGGGTAGTTTGAGGGGGTGAAGGGGAAAGTAAAGACATGAATTATATAAGCATGGAAAATTTTTCTAAAAATAAAAAATTATTAAAAAATAATAAAAAGAATTCTGACAGAGGTGTAATTACTCAAGTATACAAGGAACTAAATCAATTGTATAAAAAAATCAAGCCATTCCCCAATTAATAAATGGACAAGGGACATGAATAGGCAATTTTCAGATAAAGAAATCAAAAATATCAATAAGCACATGAGAAAGTGTTCTAAATCTCTAAATCATTCATTATTGATCATAATATATTACTGTTCTTACTGTACATAATGTTCTCCTGGTTTTGCTTACTTTGCTTTGCATCATATAATTCTTTCTAGATTTTTTTTGTGATCATATTGTTTGTCATTTTTTATGGCACAGTAGTATTTCATTGTAAGCTTAATTGTTCCACAATTCTCCAATTGATAGATACTCTCTTAGTTTACAGTTCTTTGCCACCATTAAAAGAACTACTATAAATATTTTTGTGCAGGTACGTCATTTTCCCCTATCTTAAATCTCTTTGGGATATATACTTAGTAGTTGTATTACTGGATCAAAGAGTATACACAATTTAATGACTCTCTGGGCTGGTTTCAGATTGATCTACAGAATGGTTGTATCTTTTGTGAATCCACCAACAGTGTATTAGTGTCCCAATTTTTCCACATTCCCTCCAGCATTTATAATTTTCCTTTTTTGCCATGTTAGCCAGTTCTTCCATGTGAGGTGTTACCTCAGAGTTGTTTTAATGTGGATTTATCTAGTCAATAATAATTTTAAATATTTTTATATTCTAAAACTAAATATAGTTTTAATTTCTATATCTGAGAATGTTCTGTTCATAACCTTTGACCATTTGTCAACTGGGAAATGTGAATTCTTTTAAATTTGATGGAGTTCTCTATATATTTGTAAAATGAAACTGTTACCAGAGACTTGCAATAAAAATGCTACTGTTTATTGCTTGCCTTTTAATATTTTTTGCATTGCCTTTGTTTCTGCAAAAACTTTTAATGTAGTCAAAAGTATCTATTTTATATCTCATACTGTTTCCTATGCCTTGTTTTGAACTAAAGTCTTTTCTTATCCATAAGTCTTACATGTAAACTATTTTCTGCTTCCTAATTTGTTTATGCTGTCATCCTTTATTTTTAAATCATGAATCCATTTTGACTTCACCTTGGTATATGGAGTGGTGTTGGTCTTTGTCTAATTTATGCCATACTATTTTTGAGTTTCTGTCAAATACTGAGTACTTCAAGAAGCATGGATCTTTGGGTTTGTCGAACACTAGGTTATTGTGGTCATAAACTTCAATCCATAAGCCATGTGGTGTCATGTTTAATCAAAACCTTTTTTTCTGCATCTATTGAAATAATTATATGGCTTTTTTATTCATGTAATCAATCATTTCCCTTTTATTGAAACATTGCTGAATTTCTGACTTAAACCTAACTGGTCAAAGTGTATAGATCACTGTGGTATATTGATGTAATTTTGCTAGTAGTTTGCTTAAGGTTTTTGAATCATTAGGGATATTGACCTGTAGTTTTCCTTCTCTGTTTTTATTCTTCCTCATTTAGAGATAGCACCATATTTGTAACATGAAAAAAATTTGGAAGAGTTCCTTTCTTGGACATTTTTCTATATATTTTTATAGCCCTAGAATTCATTATTCTTTCATTGTTTGGTAGAATTCACTTATAAATCTTTCTGACCCAAAGGCTTTTTTTCTTAGGGAGATCATTGATGGCTTGTTCTATTTGTGTTTCTGAGATGATGTTATTTAAATATTATATTTCCTCTTCTGTTAACCTGAGCATTTTATATTTCTTCAAATATTCATCAATTTCATTTAGATTATCAGATTTGCTGGCATATAATTTGGTAAAATAACTATCAACAATTGCTTTAACTTCTTCTTAACTGGTTGTAATTTTATCCTTTTAATTTTTAACTCCAGTAATTTGATTTTCTTTTTTTCTTTTCTTTTTGATTAAATTAACTTTTTTCATAAAAATGCTCATTGTCTTATTATTTAAATTACTTTTACTTTTGTTCATCTCTCCTTTGATTTTCAAAATTTCTAATTGGTGTTTAGTTAGAAAATTTATGATTTTTCCTATTTTTAGCTGCATATTCAATTCATTGATATGCACTTTCTCTGCTTTATTGATGTAAGCATTTAGAAATATAAATTGTCCCCTAAGTAGTGTTTTCGCTGCATCCCCAAATTGTTGGTATGTTGACTCTGTTTTTATTCTTTTTAGTGGAACTATTGATTTTTATATGATTTATTCTTCAATATAAAGTTACTTAGTTTACAATTAAGTTTTAGTCTTCTTTCCTCCACCTTTTTGTTCAATGTAATTTTATATAAATTATAGTCTGAAAATAAGCATTTAATACTTCTGCTTTTTTTGCATTTGGTTATGAGGTTTTTATTCCATATTATATAATGAATGGTATAGTGATTCAAGTTTTATAATCTGAGTAACATGTAGGTATATTGTCCTCCAATGGTTTTCCAAAGATCTCCATTTGTTTGCCCCAAAAGTGAGATTTGATACCCCCAATTGCTCATACTTCTTGATATTTATGGCTTCTATCCCATCATCTTTATAGGGCAATAACCGTAGTGAATATTGTTTTGTGCTGGTCCTAATTTTTTTATACTTTTGAATCTTGTGAAAGGTTTTTTGGTTACTATTGTAGTCATTCTTGCTCATGATGGATAAAGCAAAGGCCAACATAAAAAATAAATGCTGTATTTTTATAGCAGATCTATTAGTTGGATTCACACTATTAATTTCAAAAAGGGCTTTTAAAAAACCATTCTGAGTATGTTTGTATTTTCTTTTCAAAATCAACCAAGATATATGTATTTTTTCCTACAGTGCCTAGAACACAGTAATGCTTAGTGATTGTTTTTTGTCTTGATCTTAATTCATATCACTATTACAGAGCTCTTATGGAATTTGTATTAATATATATTTTCTAAAGGTTTCAGTTTTTCCACTTTCCCTCTGCAGATTTCAATAACTACACACTTTCCATTTTATTTAATCTAATCTAGAGTTCAAAATGAGATTCTTTCTTCTTATAGCCCTGCATTGATCTGCAACATATTATATGACACAGACCTGAATATATCACTGATTATGAGTAGTATGAATTTCCTATGTGTAACCAGATTCATTATGATGTGGTCATAGTACATAATACAACAGTTTATTCCTTTGGTTGAATTTATATATATATGCTTTGCCTAGTTTAGAAATCAACCCCATATATGTCAAAGCACTTCCCATAGATTTGGTATTATGTGTGTGTGTGTGTGTGTGTGTGTGTGTGTGTGTGTGTGTGTGTGTATATATCTTTACTTCCTATAGTACCAGAACCAAAAGTGAAGTGCCATTTTTTCCATATCAAGCTGAGCAACACCATGATTTCAAGTGATATCTATTGGCAACTATATGTTACCCCATATATTATTTTTGTACACTCAGCTATATCACACTGGACAGAACACAAACCCAAATATGGTTATTGTCAAAACTTATATTACTAGGATGTCTGGGTCTTACCAGGCCTTCATATTAACAGTTCCAGGGTCCACAGAGCCTGTAATAGTATTTGTTATTTTAGATGTACACACACACATATACATGTACTATACAAACATGTGTGCACTTACATATGTTGCCTACATACATTTGTGTATGTATGCTTGTATATGAATACAAATATTAATCAGCAAGTCATGTTGATTGGCTTTACCTTACTTTGACATTGTTTGCTCTTCCCATCTTCTGGACAGGTTAGGTTTTGAGGGGGTTATTATTATTGTTAATGTTGTTATTTACTTTTTCTACTGACAACATATCAGAAGCAACAAAATAGAAAGGAATGAACAATCATTTTAAAATCTGGTAGAGCAGAGAGGCTGACAGGAGCAAAAAGTTATAATTAAAAAAATTATTTTAACAAAATAGCCTATGGAATAACTTTTAAAATAAAAGTACAGTTAAAGGGGCCACAAATCATTTAATTTAGGAGAATTTAATTTAAGAGAAAACAACAGTATATGAAACACTGAACATTTTCAGATTCTGTGTGTTTAAAAAAAGGTTTAATTTTAGTTAACATATTCTACTTTAGAAGTGTGTAATACAATTTTAAAAATATCTTCCATTAAAGTCTTCCAAAATGAAATGAAAATGTGTTGCTTAGGAAGTATCTAATGAAGTGTTCCTCATTCTTTTGGCAGTTATTTTTTCTTGCTGTTGTTGAAGAGGTGCAGTGGCAGGAGTGGTGGCTAAGAACCTGCGATTTTATCTATATAGGAACCAAAACTTTTGGTATGGAAATTTCCTTCTACCATTCTGTATTGGTAAACCCTTTCTCGTTTATAATCTTAGAAGTGTTCCCTGGTGATACTAAGAAGTTTAGAGACTTACCTATGTTCACATAGCTTACACTTATTAGGGACATGACTTGAAAAAATGTCCTCTATTACTAACTTACCTTTCTCATTGGGAGTAAAGGTGCATAAATGAGATATTACTGTATCAACCTCAGTCATATTTTATCAGAAAAGCAAAGCAAGAGATCATATAATACCATGCAGATAGCTCATGCTTACTTTTTAAAATCCATTTTAGTTTCAATTATGGAGGTTAGCATGCAATTTGGGGACCAAATTTATATAGGTAATTTTGCACCCTTCTGCTACACTTTGATAGAGGAGAAGTGGGAGTGAGGTCAGAGGTGGTTGTGGTGTTTTGGTAAAAGTACTATACTTGGCTAAATTGACCTGATGTGCTTTTAGATTACAATAATCATGAACTTAACCATGAAATATATGAAAGAGGACTTGCTCAAATATAGTTGCTTGGATAAAAAAGAAATTCAAATTACAGCTTTTTGGTTTCAAGATCAGAAAATAAATACTAGGTGTGTAGGTTCTGTACTTATTCACAACATCCCAAGGTGTATCTACAGCATTAATTTACTACATTATCAGATCTGAGAACCACTTACAATTCTTTGAGTAGCTGAAGGGGAAGTGGGGCAAATAGGGGGAGGGAAAATAGTGGGGAGAGAATCGTGGAGTTAAAATAGCAAAACAAAATGAGAAACACTTAAAGTGAAAAAAAAGAAATAACAATTCTGATTCTTCCAGAATACATGTTGAAAAAAATTGTTAATTACATAAAAGTGGCACTGAAGTTAACTTCCCAAAGAAATTTAGCCTCCAGAAAAGGAAGCTCTATGATAGATTTTTAGATTTTACCAGAAAAAATACAATATTGCTTATTAATCACCATAGGGAACACATAAAATATAATTTGAATAAGTTTGAATGAAAATAAGATGACAGAAATGACAACAGAATTTCTTAAGTCATTTAAGGTTGTATTCAAATTGGAAGATCATGTGGTAAATCTGATCAAATTATTCTGCATACACAACTACTGCTAGATTGGTCTTATTTCACCCACCCTTTGATCCTGTGCTCCCTCTATTTAAAATCCTTCAATGACTTCCAAACATCTGCATGCTAAAACACAACTGGATATTTTTAATATCACTTATGGCATTTCCTCCTAATGAGGAGGCACTCATTCTATTCTGTTGGATTAATATAATAATAATAATAATAATAAAATGCTTGAGAATAGCTCTGTGTGTAGAATTGAAGCTATTCTGATAGGCATTAGGAATGTGGGATTGAAAACCTATTATGCATTCAGATTTAGGTATGGAAAGATAACTTAGGGGCCATTTAGGCCAATACTCTAACTTTATAGATGAAGAAAAATAGTCCCAAAAAGTTCAGTGCAGCATTGTTTTTACTATATATTTTTGAAGGCATTGCCAAAAGAGATTACCATGCTGGAGATGGGTTCCTATGTATTTTCACAAAATTTACACAATGTTTTCTTCTTCAGTTCTCATAGAGGATTTTGCCATGACATTGGAGCTGGTGGAAGGAAGGAAGAAATTTTGATTCATTATATTATCCCTTCTACTTTTAGACTTTGGGCAGCAAGAAGCTAGAAAATCTATGAGCAGCCAGGGAAGTAGAAGCCAAACAATATTTGCTGCCATAAAAATAATATGGGGTTGGGACAACTAGGCAGCACAGTGGATAGAGAGCCAGGCCTGTGGTCAGGAGAATGTGAGTTCAATTCATTCCCACTTTTCCTAATCCATTTAAATTTTAATTATGGAGATTAGCATGCAATTTGGCAACCAAATGTATAGAGGTAGTTATGCACCATTCTGCTACACTTTGATGGAGAAGTGAAGGTTAAGTCAGAGTTGGTTGCAGTGAACCAGGCTTTTAGCCTTAAACATTTCCTAACTTTGTAACTCTGGGCAAGGTATTTAACCCCAACTGCCAAGCCATTACTTCCCTTCTGTCTTAGAGATGGAAGGTAAAGATTAAAAAAAATTGGGAAGATGCAGTAAGGATGAATATCAATGATGTCCAGGCATCATATATAAATATGGCAAGAACCATTTCTGTGGTGAGATTCTGTCCTGAAAAAAAATCCTTCCAGGCTAGAGATCTAGAGGCAAATTGACTACCATTTTCCCTTTCCTCAATTCTTCTTTTTATTAATGGATAACTGTATAATGCTAAGCCTGGTGTTTCCTTGGTGTTAATGCTGTATAATGCTAAGCCTGGGGATTCCTTGAATCAATCAGTCAATAAGTATACATTAAACACTATATGCCAAGCACAGTGCTAAGTTCCTAGGATACAAAGAATGAAAAAAAATATGTCTGCAATCTCAACTCAATAAAATGAATGGATGAACTAAAATGTAAATAATTATTATATATAAACATGGTATAGACAAGATATAAAAAGAGTTATTTGGAGATGAACAGTATTAGGAAAGTACTAATTAAGGAGCATCAGGAAAAACATTAAAGAAGGAAACTAGGAAATTGATATGAGTAGAGATAAAATTCTAGGTATAAGGAAGAGCAGTGAAAATGCATGGAAGACAGAGAGAAAATTTTAAATTCAAGGAAGAGTAAAGTTGCAGGGTTACTTGATTACAGAGTGGATGGGAGATGGAGTAAGGTGTGAGAAGACTGAATAAGATAGGAAGTGGTTAGGTTATGTTACATTGATTTTAACAGAGATATTTGGGAAGCTGAAGATATGCCAGTGTTCAGTAACTTGCTAGACTCAATCCTCCCCCACTGACTGGCTTGGGTGAAGAGGGAGGGGCATAAACTGGCTCAGTGCTGTAAGAGGGAAAATTATATATTATATTTAAGGTCACCAGGAATCAATCAAATTCAGATTGATTCCACAATTAAAATAGTCCCAAGTCAGGATGGGTTTTATGGTAGTTTATTTACAATTTGGGAAGGTAGAAGGTAAGGAAATAGAGAGAGGGAGAGGCTGGCTCGGACCAGCAGAGGTCCAGACTGAGAGGGGGTTAAAAGGCTAATTAAACTGGGCTACTAGTCACAGGGCCTTAGCAATTAGAGAGGTAAAGAAGCCTTATTGAGGTAAAGACTCTAGAAATGCCAAGGTAGACAAAAGGGAGCCAGCCTAACTTACCCACGTGACAATTCAGAGGGGAAGCTGCCTGAGGTCTCAGCAGAGATCCTTCAGCACCAAGTTCAAAGCACAAACTGCCTCAACAGGAAGTTACCATCATATTTGAAGGACAGCAGCTTTTGTCACTTCCTGGAGGTCCACCTCTAATTCAAGTGGACAAATGACAGCCTCAACACTGTTTTGAACTGCCCAAAGGGCAGTCCCTTGTTCTTGATTTGTTACTTATTGTCACGTGTGGGTAACTCATCTCCCCTCCCCACTAAGGGAGATGGGGATGACATTATCTCTGGTGGCTAGAGTTTTAACTATATATTGGGGGGGTGAGCTAATTCCATTTACACAGTGCTCCTCCTCCCCCCTCCCAACAGATAGTTAGAAATCAGTTGGAAATGGAGGTTTGATCTGAACTCTTCTGGCAAGGCTAGGCAAAGCAATTCTCTAATGATGTTGACTTTTCTCAACTTATTTTCCCCACAGGTTTGACTAAGTGATAGTAGGAGAAGCTTGATGTCTTGTACTTATCAGAGACAGATGAATCTGACTTGTATGGGCCAGACAACTGAAGGAAATTTAGCTTGAAAATGGTTGTGAGTATTCCCCAAAATAACAGCCAGGCACTACTCCCAAAAGATGAAGGTTTACTGATAAAAGAGGAAGGGAAAGGAAGGGAGTTTTTGTTAAGGATAGAATAAGGTTGGGGGAGCCCTAAACTGTTAAGTTGAAACAGCCCCTCCCCCAAGGAGGGAGAGGTAGCCTTTATATCTTGCCTGCATTGAATGCCTATAATTAATCTCTTCTACTATCTAAATGATTAAATAACAATTGTGCTATTGCTAGAAAGGTCTAGTTCAGCTAAACAGGCTAGCTACTGGGAAGAACCAAAATGGCTTCTGCAGACTTTAAGCCACAAGGCCTCCAAAGCAACCAAGAACTGGGATCAGCAAACAGTGACCTGCTCACTTCAACCCCCAGGAATCTACTGCCCCTAACTGCCCTCAACTGCCCCCTCACCCAGAATTCTCTAGGGGGGAGCCCCCTGGAATTCTGGTTTGAGGCTTGACCCTGTATCTTGCAAGAATTCTACCCTGCCATCTCCATGTTACAGTTTTGAAGTGTTTTATTTTTATTTTATTTTATGTATATTTATTTATTTAATTTGTTTATAATATTTTTCCATGGTTCCATGATTCATGTTCTTTTCCTCCCTTCTTCCCTTCCCCCTCCAGGATCCAATGAGCAATTCCACTGGGTTTTACATATATCATTGTTCAAAAACTATTTCCTTATTATTACTATTTGCAATAGAATGATCATTTAAAGACAACATCCTGAAATAAGTGAGAGAGCTAACAAGTGAAATACATAGGTGTCAAACACAATCAGGACCACACCCAGAAACCCACAAGTGATAGGACTCACAAGATATACTGGAAATGATAATGAGTAATTATAAAACCTACACAAGGGCTGTGGGAAATGAATAATGACAGCGTACACACACAAACTGGTAAAAAACAGTTGACAGTTACTGGTCCACCACCCAAGTCAGGGAAAATCGGGGTTTGAAAGGAATTTTACTGTGGGCTCTTTCTTGGGATCGAGGAAGACACAGGAAGTATATAAAACAGTTTAATCATGAGATTAAGGGGTAGGTGATAAGGGGCAAGGTCACACTAAATCAAAATAGCTAAGGATAAACTCAGGGACTGGAAGTTAGGAAACAAACTACACTGACACTAACACAGACTGTCAGGAAAAACCTGGTAGGTCAGAAGGGAAATAAATGTCTCAATACTGGATTCTCTTTAGCTGCAATGATGATCTCAGCTTTCCAGGAACTCAGGTACCACAGCAAATAAATCCTCAGGGCGATGAAGTCAGGGAGATGAACTAGTCTGGAATGTCCACCATCCAGAACTAGATTCACAGCTCAATCTGATCTTCCTCACAGGACAGATGATTTCTTACAGGAGATAATCCACTTCCTTAGGCTTTTCACTTCTGACAGTTTAGTCAAGTACCTAACTGCCATCAGCCACACAGAGTCTCTCTGGAAAATCTCCCTTCTCTACTCACTATTCCATACTTGGAATTTTGAGCACTTGCCTGACAGCTCTGCCTGCTACCTTACTTTAAAATCCTAATTTCCTCAAAGCAGTTCCCCCCACTTTGCACAAAGCCAAAATAGTATTCCACACAATATTTTGGTATTTGTGCACTACAAACTAAACTAAAATTCTAACCCAAAATAACAAACAACCTACACTAACTCTATCCTACCCAGGGGATTTCAACAAGGAAAGGTAAAGGGAAAACTACATCGAACAATTACATAGTTCAAAGTACAGAGTAACAAGTAACAAAGCAAAATTTTCAATAAAATTAACAAAATCAACAACAAATTTGAAATATCAACACCAAATTCAAGCAAAACCATCAAACACAACTCCTATAACTAATATAGAAAATTTCTACTAACTAATAAATGCAAAAAAATTTGGAAAAAACACATTTAACACAACATTGCATAAGTTTTTATATCAAAATTACAATAAAACATTAAACTCACTTATGTAAATCACATTTAAATATTTGCAACTAAATTATTGTCAAATTAATTATTCAAAAATTTACATATATATACATATGACACATACAACAAATACACACCATATATAGATGTATGTTATACATATATACACACATATATGTATCAAGTATATATATATTTACACCCTTTACATATATACAATACTTACACTATAATTCAATTTATAATATATACACACTATTTACATTTATTCATATATCTATTCATATTATTTTGTGATATATGATCTATATTGTTTTATGTTCTTCATGTAATGCAATTTTGCTGTTTGTTGAATTTACACTGTAATATATGTTAGTACCATGTCTTATTCTCTAATGTAATCAATATACTATTCCCTATCTCACTAAACTATTCTAAACTATTCCTATTTTACTAATATATTAGTCTAACAAAATTCTAGCTACATAAATATCCATTTTTTGTTAGTAACTAACTATCCTTTGTTAGTACTTACTTATTCTATAGCTAATTCTAATTTTGTTAACATTTATACATTGCTTTATTCCATAAGAAAGACAATGTTTTCTAACCTGTTTGTATTTCAAAGCATCTGTTTTGTTATATTGTTATGTTTTTATGTTGTGTTGCAATATGTTATGGTGAATGTATGATACCTACCAAAACTTTAGATCTCCTTTGTTCTTATGATGATCTTTAAAGAAATCTTCTGTTTTCTCTCTGTTTCTCCTCTTCTTTTCTCTACCAAAGTTCTTGATAGCAATATGTAATGATGGATGTATATGAGTATACAGTGTTACTATTTACATTACCGAACCCTTTTTAACTTTAGTTCATCAATTGCATGATTAATCCCCTTCTTTAGAAATTCCTTTGTAAAACAAAGTCTTTATCAGTTCAATTATATAAGTTTATCATTCTCAATACAATGTCCAGTAATTCCTGAATCTTGAATCCTCTTAATCCATGTCTTCTTCCATCTGAATGTTCTCTTCCACTGGAATGGCCCTCTCCTTACTGAACTTTCTGAATGCAGACTCTGACTAAAAATCTCAATTTTACACAGTTTCTTCTTCATCTTCTTCATTATTAACTATTTCTATATTTTCCTTATATATACCATGTTCTAATTTAATTTATAAATAATGATGCCACGAATCTCTACCTAATACCTTTACTGAAGATGGTGAAGCTAACACAACTGTATGAGGACCTACCAACTCTGTTCTGTTGCCGATGATTTGGCAAAAATTTTCACATACACCATATCACCTGGTTGAAAATTATGGAGAGAATAATCTAGTGGATCAGATTGAATCAAAACTCCCATATCCTGTAATTCTCTTAGCTTCTGCTGCAAAGCACTTAAATATGAAGCAATTTGGCAATCCCCTCCTAAGAGTGATGAATAAACAGCCTTACAAGTCCTTGCCTGTAGTGGAGCATGTCCAAAGAGCATTTGATAAGATGATATATGTAGATCTACACTTGGTCTTCTATGTAGTTAAAACAAAGTTATGGGAAGAATATTTGGCCATTTCACATGAGTTTCAGCAGAGTTTCCCTACCATAGTTTGAGTTCCTTATTCATATGCTCCACCCAACCTGAACTTTGTGGATAATAAGGAACATGATATTTAGGTATTATTCCCAGATTCTCATAGAGTCTCCTAAGGATATCTTTAGGGAAATAAGATCCCTTATCCAAATCTATGGTTAGAGGTACACCAAACCTAGGAAAAAATTATTTAAGTACACTTTCAACACAAAACTGTGTTGGAATTTGATGGAAAAGCCTCAGGCCATTTAGTTAGTCAAGTGATTCCTAAAGTGGGCTCCACCACCCCCTGGTGGGTGCTGCACCAATCCAGGGAGGTGGTGATGGCCACAGGTGAATTTATTTTTCCTATTAATTACTATTAAAATTTTTAAAAAATTAATTTCCAGGGGACTAAGTAACATTTTTTCTGGAAAGGGGGAGGTAGGCCAAAAAAATTTGGGAACCACTGAGTTAGTCAATCAACAATTACAAGACAAAAATTATATCTTCCAGTTTTAGGCATGCTGATATAATCAATTTGAAAACTCTCAAATGGACAATATGCTAAAGGCCTACCAGCCAAACCATTCTTTCTGAATACACTTTGATTAAACTTTTGGCAGGCTGATCAGCTTTTACAAATCTTATTTGCAACCGTACTTATTCCTGGTGCAACCCAATGCCTCTTTTTTTTGTAGCTGTTTTTTTTTTATTTTTTTAACCATTTATTAATATTCATTTTTAACATGGTTACATGATTCATGCTCCTACTTTTCCCTTCACCCCCCTCAATCCCCGAAACCATTGCCAATGCACATTTCCACTGGTTTTAACATGTGTCATTGATCAAGACCTATTTCCAAATTATTGTTAGTTGCATTGGTATGGTAGTTTCAAGTCTACATCCCCAATCATTTCCACCTCAACCCATGCGTTCAAGCAGTTGTTTTTCTTTTATGTTTCCTCTCCTGCAGTCCTTCCTCTGAATGTGGGTAGCATTCTTTACCATAAATCCCACAGAACTGTCCTGTGTCATTGCATTGCTGCTGGTACAGAAGTCCATTACATTCAATTTAACCATAGTATATCAGTCTCTGTGTATAGTGTTTTTCTGGCTCTGCTCCTTTTGCTCTGCATCAATTCCTGGAGTTCTTTCCAGTTCACGTGGGAATCCCTCCAGTTTATTATTCCTTTTAGCACAATAGTATTCCATCACCAGCATATACCACAATTTCTTCAGCCATTCCCCAATTGAAGGACATACCCTCCTTTTCCAGTTTTTTGCCAACACAAAAAGCGCAGCTATAAATATTTTCGTACAAGTCTATTTATCTATTATTTCTTTGGGGTGCAAACCCAACAATGGTATGGCTGGATAAAAAAACAGGCATTTTTATAGCACTTTGAGCATAGTTCCAAATTGCCAGCCAGAATGGTTGGATCAGTTCACAACTCCACAAGCAATGCATTAATGTCCCAATTTTGCCACATCCCCTCCAGCATTCATAACTCTCCCCTTCTTTCCTTTTATCCAATCTTCTAGGTGTGAGGTGATACCTCAGAGTTGTTTTGATTTGCATTTCTCTAATTATTAGAGATTTAGTGCACTTTCTCATGTGCTTATTGATACTTTTGATTTCTTTACCTGAAAATTGCCTATTCATGTCTCTTGCGTATTTATCAATTGGGGAATGGCTTGATTTTTTTATACAATTGATTTAACTCCTTGTATATTTGAGTAATTAGACCCCTGTCAGAGTTTTTTGTTATAAAGATTTTTTTTCCCAATTTGTTGTTTCCCTTCTGATCTTCGCTGCATTGTTTTTGTTTGTTTGATTATTTGCTCTTTGAATGTCTGATAGAATTCACTTGTGAATCCATCAGGCCCTGGCGAATTTTTCTTAGGGAGTTCTTTGATGGCTTGTTCAATTTCTTTTTCTGATATGGGATTATTTAGGTATTCTATTTGTTCTGCTGTTAATCTAGGCAATTCATATTATTGTAAGTATTCATCCATATTTCCTAGATTTTTATATTTATTGCCATATAGTTGGGCGAAATAGTTTTTAATGATTGCCTTAATTTCCCCTTCATTAGAGGTGAGGTCTCCCTTTTCATCTTTGATACTGTCAATTTGGTTTTCTTCTTTCCTTTTTTTATTAGATTTACCAGCACTTTGTCTATTTTATCTGTTTTTTCAAAATACCAGCTTCTAGTATTATTTATTAATTCAATAGTTCTTTTACTCTCGATTTTATTAATTTCTCCCTTGATTTTTAGTATTTCTAATTTAGTTTTCATCTGGGGATTTTTAATTTGCTCGTTTTTTAATTTTTTAAGTTGCATGCCCAATTCACTAATCTCTGCCCTCCCTAATTTGTTAATATATGCACTCAAGGATATAAATTTCCCCCTGAGTACTGCCTTGGCTGCATCCCACAGAGTTTGGTAGGATGTCTCATCATTGTCATTCTCTTCAATGAAATTGTTGATTGTTTTTATGATTTCTTCTTTGACTAACTGGTTTTGGAGAATCATATTATTTCGTTTCCAATTAGTTTTTGATTTGCATGTCCAGGTGCCCTTACTAATTATTAGTTTTATTGCATTATGACCTAAGAAGGTTACATTTATTATTTCTGCTCTTTTGAATTTTTTTGCAAAGTTTCTATGCCCTATTACATGGTCAATCTTTGTGAATGTACCATATGCAGCTGAAAAGAAGGTGTATTCCTTTTTGTCCCTATTTGTTTTTCTCCACATATCAATTAAATCTAATTTTTCTAGGACTTCATTCACCTCTTCTACCTCTTTCTTATTTATTTTTTGGTTTGATTTATCTAGATCTGAAAGAGGAATATTTAGATCTCCCACTAGTATGGTTTTACTATCTATTTCCTTCTTGAGCTCTGCCAGTTTCTCCTTTATGAATTTGGATGCTATGCCACTTGGTGCATACATATTGAGCAGTGTTATTTCCTCATTATCTATACTGCCTTTAATCAGGATGTAATGACCTTCCCTGTTTTTTTGATTCATATCTATTTTGACTTTGGCTTTGTCAGAAATCATAATAGCCACTCCTGCCTTCTTTTTCTCATTTGACACCCAAAAGATTTTGCTGAAGCCCTGAACCTTAATCTTGTGTTTGTCCACCCGCCTCATATGTGTTTCTTGTAGACAACATATGGTAGTATTTTGGTTTCTGATCCACTCTTCTATTTGCTTCCTTTTTATGTGAGAGTTCATTCCATTCACATTCAGAGTCGTAATTATCAATTGTGCATTCACTGACATTTTTGTATCCTCCCCTAGTTCTACTCCTTCTTCTTACACTATTTTCTTTTAAACCAGTGGTTTGCTTTAAGCCAGTAACCCTTATCCTCTCCCTTGATTAACTTCCCTTTCTACCCCCTCCCTTTTTATTCCCTTCTTTTTATTTTTAAAGGCCTAATGAATTCCCTCCCCCTTCTTCTCCCCTCCCTTTTTTGACCTCTCCACTCCCCTGCTCCCCTTGGTTTATCCCTTCTGACTTTCTCAGTAGTGTTAGAAAGAGTTTTATATCCCATTGGATAATATAGCTACTCTTCCCTCTCAGGGTTTATTACACTGAGAGTAAGTTTTAAATATTACCTCTTAATGCTCTCTTCCTCTCCTTCTTATAATAGTATTTGTCCCCTCCCCTTCCCATGCCCTCTTTGTGCGTAATAGAATATCCTATTTTTCTTATTCAATCAAGTTTCTCTTGGTGTCCCCTACTATTCACCCCCCTCTTTCCCACCCCCCATATCATCTTAGACCATTTAGTATTCCAACCTCTCCCTATGAATTATTCTTCTGATTACTATAATAGTGAATACTATAATAGTGAATAGAGTTCACTATAGAGAATTATACATAGCATTTCTCCACATAGGAATACAGATAATGAGATCTTATTGAAGCCCTTAAAGAGGCAAATTTTAAAAATATGAGTTTTCTTTCTTTCCCCTTTGTTTCTTATTTACCTTTTCATGTTTCTCTTGATTTTTTGGTTGGATATCAAACTTTCCATTTAATCTTGGTCTTTTCTGTGCAAATACTTGGAAATCTTCTATCTTGTTGAAAGCCCATACTTTCCCTTGGAAGTATATAGTCAGTTTTGACAGGTTGTTGATCCATGGTTGAAGACCAAGTTCTCTTGCCTTTCTGAATATTATATTCCAAGCCTTGTGGTCTTTTCCATGGAGGCTGCCAAATCCTGTGAGATCCTGATTGGTGCTCCTTAATATCTGAATTGTCTCTTTCTGGCTTCTTGTAAATTTTTTCTTTTACTTGGAAGCTCTTGAATTTGGTTATTATATTCCTGGTGGTTGACTTTTCTGGGTCTAGTGTAGAGGGTGATCTATGGATCCTTTAAATGTCTATATTGCCTTCTTGTTGTAGAACTGCAGGGCAATTTTGTTGAATAATTTCTTTTAGTATGGAGTCCAAATTTCTATTAATTTCTGCTTTTTCAGGAAGACCAATGATTCTCAGATTGTCTATTCTAGATTGGTTTTCTTGGTCTGTCACTTTCTCATTGAGATATTTCATGTTTCCTTCTATTTTGTCAGTCTTTTAACTTTGTTTTATTTGTTCTTGCTGTCTTGAGAGATCATTGGGCTTCTAATTGCTTAATTCTAGCCTTTAGGGACTGGTTTTTGGCTATAATCTTTTGGTTGTGTACTTTATCTTTATCATAAGATGCTGATCATCTGCGTTTCATGTCCAGATATGGTGCAAGTATGAACACCCTTCCCTTTTAGGAAATAACCATCCTTTCCCCAGTTCAGATGAATCTGAGGTAATGGTCATCACTATTCTCTGAATAAGGGTATTGTCTTGTGATTTGACCTTTTAGACTAACATAGGTTTTCCTAAATGAACTGACCAATCAGCTGTGTAGTTGGGTAATGGTTTCTAAAAAGGTCTACATGATGCTGTGTCTTATGATATGTCATAAACCTTGTTTGGAAATATTCACTTTGTTACTGTCCTAGTATATAAACCAGGTCTCTGCTGCCACACATTTGTCATTTGCTGGTTTCTAACTATATAACATGTGTAGCAACCAGTTTTAGCTGAGAGATGTATCATTTAAAATTACTCTAATCTCTTGGATATGTCCCCCCAAACCTCCCACTTCCTTTGTGGGAGGTGTTGGAGAAAGCATAAGAGAGAGGGTTTTGGTGCTTTTTCTCTCTCATGATCCCAGAGGCTCTTGGATCCTGGTCTCTCTCTGATCCTGGACTCTCTCTACCCGGGAGGTGGAGGAAATCCTCTTTCCCTACCTAACCTTTCCCTTTCTAATTTAAATAAAACCTAGCTATTCTAAACCCTAAGTTGCTATCTGATCTTTTATTTGAGCTCTGAAGGGCTCTGGGGACTGATACATTCATTTCCCTTCCTCTACCTTCCTGTCTCCTTTCTCCCATTTATCCTTCCTTCTACCTACCTTCCCTTCACCCCCAAAAGTAACTTGGCCCTCTTCAAATAAAATCTAAAAATTCTTCCTTGAGTTGGAGAAATTTGACTTTTTTACTTTATTTAACTAAATTGTTTATATTAGGGTGGTGGGTAAATTTCTGTGACACTGTGCAGTGCCAGGCAAACTAAGGAACTATGATTGGTTCCTGAGATGTATTATTTAAAATTTTTTAAATTTATTTCATTTTCATTTTTTTAGTTTTTTAAAAATCCTTACCTACCATCTTGGAGTCAATACATAATGGTAAGGTATAGGCAATTGGGGTCAAGTGACTTGCTCAGGGTCACACAGATGGGAAGTGTCTGAGGTCAGATTTGAACCTAATACCTCTCGTCTATAGGCCTGGCTCTCAATCCACTGAGCTACCAGCTGCCTTTGCTTCCTGAGATATCAAGTGGGTGAGCTAGTGGGTGGAGAAAGGCTCTCCTTTCACAGATTCTTGTACTCTTCTGACTAGAGATTGGACCTTTGTTGATGGTGAGCTTCAATCCATCAGAATGGCATTTAGGGTATTTAGCTAGGCAACTCTACCTCTTTCCTACATTTCCCTCTCTTTTCTATCACTACTTTGATGAAATAAAGCTACTAGCAGATTCCTAAATTAATTTTAATTATTACAAGACCATCATATAATCTGCAAAGAGTGATAATTTAGTCTTCTAGTTGCTTACTTTAATCCCTTCATTTTCTTTTTCTTCTCTAATTGCTACCTCTAGCATTTCAAGTACAATGTTAAATAATACAGGTGATAATGGGCATCCTTGTTTCACACCTGATCTTATTAAGAAGGCTTCTAATTTATGCCCATTGCATATTATGCTTGTTGATGGTTTTAGATATATAGTGTTCTCCCCTCCTCCCCACATGCACTTCTTTATGAAATGTATATTTACCCCATTTTACCTCTTTTCCCATTTCTCTTAGTATTATCCTCTTTTTTATCCCTAGTGTATATACATATATTTTGACATATCATCCTATATAGCTTGTCACTGTACCCTCTAAGTATACTTCTTGTAGCTACCCTGAAGATAAAAACAATTTTTAAGAGTTGCCAATATCATCTTTTCTTATAGGAATACAAATCATTTGAACTTATTGGGTCCCTTAAATTTTTTCCCCTTTCTTAATTACCTTTTGGTGACTCTCTTGATTCCTGTATTTGGGCATCAAATTTTCTGTTTAAATCAGGTCTCTTT
This sequence comes from Gracilinanus agilis, assembly GCF_016433145.1. Classification (NCBI taxonomy): domain Eukaryota; kingdom Metazoa; phylum Chordata; class Mammalia; order Didelphimorphia; family Didelphidae; genus Gracilinanus; species Gracilinanus agilis. Next base: position 316,236,458 of record NC_058132.1, on the reverse strand, counting down.
TTCTAGAAATGCTTTTTATTAAATGACCATACTTTCCCCTGCAAGAATAGTCAATTTTTCTGGGTAGTTGGTTCTTGGCTGTAGATCCAATTTCCTTGCTTTCCAGAATATCATATTCTATGTCTTCTGGTTCTTCAGTGTGTTTGCAGCCAAGTCCTCTGTTATTCTAACTGTGTCCCCATGATATCTGAATGATTTCTTTTCAGCAGCTTGTAGTATCTTTTCCTTGGTTCTAGACATTCTTGAACTTGGCTATAACATTCCAGGGCTTTGTGAATTTGGGATTTAATGCAGGGGGTGGTCTGTAGATTCTTTCAATCTTTTGTTCAATAATTTATGGGCAATTTTTCTTGGATAATTTCCTGTAGAATGATGTCCAGGTTTTTTTTTTGGTCATGATTTTCCAGTAGTCCAAAAATTCTTAAATTGTCTCTCCTGGATCTAATTTTCAGGTCTTTTTTTCAATGAGGTGTTTAATATTTTCTTCAATTTTTTTTCATTCTTTTGATTTTATTTAATAGACTCTTGTTGCCTTGTGAAGTCATTACTTCCAGAGCTCAAGGACTAGGAGCAAAGGAATAATTTCAGAAGGACTGAGGATGGAAAGATGGAAGATTACAAGAGGCTGAGCTGTGAATATGTGTGGAAAAGAAGTGAAGGCAAAAAGTGCAAATACATTTTTTAAGGAATTTTTATGTGAAAAGGAAGAGGGAAATAAAATTATAGCTTCAGAAAAAGTTTAAACATTGTCAAAATGGGAATTTTTAAGGATAATAAATTCCTACATATAGTGGAAAGTAGCAAGGACAAACCCAGTAAACAAATCTAATCTGACTATGTAAGAAGGAGAGGAGAATGATTAATCAAGGGAACTAAAGGAGGAAGAGAAGGAAGGGGAAAATATGGGATCAAATTCAAAAACAGAGGTATTTGTCTTTGAGAGAAATTCAATTGTCTTCATAGATGGAAATAATAGAGAGGATCTCTGAATAGTGAAACAGGGCTGGCCTGAAAGTAGGAAATGAGGTCTTCTGCTAAAGGAGAAATGAGTAAAATGTAGAGAGTTTGAGCAAAGAAGAGATGATTGAAGACATGTTGCTGGGAAAAAATAATTTCTATGCAGCCACAGGAGCTCGGTTACATTAAAATAAGATGGTAAGATTTCCCCTGAATTATACAATATATATGGTCTTTATTTCCATCTTAGAAGAGCCAACTTTTTCCCCTTGCCAGTGCCAACCCTTCTCTTTGTGTCTTTTATCCTTTTGAGATCAGCTCACCAATTCTTTCCCCAGTTTTTGACTTTTCTATCTGCTATTTTCAAATAGTTTCAGATTTTTCTGTACTTTAAAAAAACTGTCATTTTATCTTTCTGTCCACTTATTTTATCACCTTCAATCTCTCCTCTTTTTTAAGACAAAATTTCTAGGAAAAGCTTTCTAATTTGATGCCCCTACTTTCTTATTTTCTGTCTACATTTCAATTCTTCTGAATCATGCTTCTGTCTATAACACTCAGAAGTTGCTCCAAGGACCTTTTTAAGTTCTTGTTCTCAGCCTCTCTTTTAGTCCTCTCATCTCTTATCTTCAGCTGCCTTTTGATACCCATCTGTCATTAAGAATTCAAAATTCAACATATCCAAAAGAAAATTTACCTCTTAACTCAATCAATCTTTCAAAATTACAATTTCTCTCAAGGGAATCATTATTATTCCTGATACCCTGGCTCAAACCCTAAGGGTCATCCTTAACTCTTCACTCCATAATCCACCATCATGCTTCATATATGCATGATTATTTGCAAAATCTTGTTATTTCAATGCAACAATGATTCTTTTATCCACAAAACTCTTTCTACTCCTACCACAATTACCCTATACTAAGACATCATTTCCCTCACCCAGAATATCATATCAACCTTTTAATTGGTTCTCATATGACTAGTCTTTTCATTTTCTTATCCATTCTCCATAGAGCTGTTAAATAAATATTCCCAAATTACAGATTTTCCTCCTTATTCTGCCTTTACCTCATGAGCTCTGGGCTTACAAGTCTTTGGCTGTTCATTGATTTTAAATTAAAAACCCATTTCTATACCTGGAATACTCTCCTTTATTGTCTTTGACATTTGGAACTCTTAGTTTTCTTCAAAGCTTAGATCAAATTTGCTCTCTTACCAAGATATCTTTGCTTATTTTCTCAAATAAAGATACAAATTTGCTATTTCTTTTACCTACTCCATTTAGTATGTATTTAGTCTGAACACATCATTTTGTTACTCATCCAGCAACAAATCTCCCTTGAGGAGAATGTGAGCTTTCTGAGGGTATATCTGGGTGTGAGACTGTAAAGTATCTCACTTTAGTATTTTTAACCCAGCACCAATGTAACAGAATGCCTAGCTTGTAGTAGGTGCTTAATAATTACATGTTGATTGATCAAGTGAGTAAATGAGTGAATTAGAGAGGAGTGAAAAGGAATGGTGTGAGTATGTAGTAAATCAGCAAAAGCATAATGGTAATAGAACAAGGAAACAAATAAAATAAATATAGAGAGTAGAAGAGTTGAAAAATATAGGATCAAGAATGATAGGAGAAAATTGAGACTAGAGGAAATGTAATAGAGTTAGAGAGTAGGGAGGTACAACACTACTAGAATTTACAGTGAGGAAGAAGAATACATTTAGGAGAAATAAGTCACAAAAAAGATCAAAGAATGGAATATTATGATCAGAGAAAGGAATTTATAATTTTCAATCACAGAGACGATTATCTTCTCATTAGTAAGATCACTGTTATGACAATTCCTGGGTCAGGGTTTATGAGACAATATTCTTACTCACACTTGAGAGTTCTCAGTATTCCAGTTTTTCTAGGGAAGCTAGGTTTGATTATAAAAAATGGAATGAAATGTGCAACAAAAAAGGAATGTATTAAAAAGAGATTTAAGATTACAAAGATCTGATGGAAGGTGAAGGTAAATTTGTTGTTGTGCAGTTGTTTTATCTGTGTTTGAGTCTTCACGACAACTTAAGCCAGTACAGCATATTCTACTAGTCTTTAAAATCAGAGATTTTAAAAAAATGTTAACTGGCATATTTCTTTATGTGAAACAAAGCAAAAACAAAACTTTTTTATTATGACTTCATCATACACAAGCAAATATGTACTTTCTTTCTACAAAGATTAGAAAAATAAGGCTGCTTATCATGATTTCAATACTTCACTGCTTATCTGTGTTCCCTTCTATCCTCATAAAAATCATGGGATCACTTCCAGTGCCAAGATAGCAGAGTAAGGAAGTTATTCTCTGAAACCCTCCCAAATTTCCTTCCAAACAATGCTAAACTGATTTTAGAGGAGAGAATTAGCTTGCCAAACAAGAGCAGCCTGGAAGACCTGCACAAGAGTTAATATCATTAGGGTGGAAGGAGAGCAAAGTCTGAGCAGGTAGCAGCAAAGATAGAAGATAATTCAGTGGGCTACTTGAAGCTCAACCCTCTCAAAGACCCCAAATTGATGCAAGCATACTATGAGGCTCTAATCCTAAAGGCTGATCAGCAATGAAATTCCACCCCTAGAACTCTCTAAGAGTGATACTCTGCCTTCAGGGCAAGGAAGCAGTAAGTCTTTCCTCCAGTTCAAACCATCAGGGAGAGTCCCTACTAGTATCAATCAACCCCTATATCCTGGAGCTTAGTGCAAACTAGAAGCAAAACCTCAATCCTCAGCACAAGAAACATGGGATAGCACACCCTACAATCCACAAACAGTGCTAAACATTACCATACAGTTGAAAAAAATCACAAAATAAATTAATAAAAGTAAACAAAAACAAAAAGAATCTGACCTCAGCTAGCTACTAAGGTGACAGAGAGGTTCAATAGACCAACATAAAAGAGGACAGCATTGACAAAATGGCTACATGTGAAGTATCAAAGAAAAAATATAAATTGCTCTTAGGCCTAAAATGATCTAATGGAAGTGCACCCAAACTAAAAAAAAATACTTAAAGCAGCCAAAAAAAAATAATTCAAGTATGGAGCCACAATCAGAATTATAAAGGCTTTAGCAGCTTTCAATTTTTAAAGGATTGCATTTATCAATTTTCATACAGAGAGATAATTAGTTTTATCTCATCTATTCCCTTGAGTCTTTGTTCTGTTTATCTTTTTATGCTTCTTTTGAGTGTTTAACTTGATAACCAAATTTTCTTTTTAACACTGCTTGTTTCATCAGGTATTCCTAGAATTCCTCTAGGTTGTTAAATATCGATTTCTTATCTGGGAGTATTAAGCTCAGTTTCACTGAACAGGTGATTTTTAACTACACATAAAAAAAAAAACCCAACAACTTGGATGCTACCTGTCAAGACAAACACAGGAATCATATGAACATAATTACAAAATACTTTTCATTAAAATAATGTCAAAGCTATACAATTGGAAAAAATATTTATGGTTCATTGGTGGGTCAAGCCAAAATAATGACAGTACTACATAAATTAACCTACTTATTCAGTGCCACACCAATTGAATTGCCCCAGAATTATTTAATTAATAGAAAAAATAATAACAAAATTAATCTGGAAGAATAAGTTAAGAATATGAAGGGAATCAATGAAAAAATTTTCAAAATCGTGTTCTAAGAGTACTGATCTCAAAATGAATTACAAAGCTGTAATCATCAAAACAGTCTGGAAATGGCTAAGAGGTAGAGGGATAGATCAATGGAATAGATTAGCTTTACAATACATAATAGCAAATGACCACAGTTATTACCTTTTTTAAATCATGGAATCATAGATTAGAGTTTGCAAGAGCCTTCAAAGTTCATTTAGTAAAATTATCTCACTTTATGAATAAGAAAACTAAGGTCCAGCGAAGATAAATTACATGTCCAGGATCATGCAGCTAATAAGAGTTGCAGGCAAGATATAACCTAGGTTTACCTGATTCTGAATGCACCACTATATCCGTTATATCCCATTACTCTCTCCAGTGAAACTTAATAATAATAATAATGATAATAATAATTCATGCTCTTTTCTTTTAAAATTTTGTTATCGAGGGCAGCTGGGTAGCTCAGGGGTTTGAGAGTCAGGCCTAGAGACAGGAGGTCCTAGGTTCAAATCTGGCCTCAGACACTTCCCAGCTGTGTGACCCTGGGCAAGTCACTTGACCCCCATTGCCCACCCTTACCAGTCTTCCACCTATGAAACAATACACAGAAGTTAAAGGTTTAAACAAAAAAAAAATTTTGTTATCATGCTTTAATATAACCCCTCTTCTCTCTTCTTCCCATTGTCATTTTTATTCATCAAACATTGAACAAAATAAAATTTCAAGGAAGCATAATATATCAGTCATTACTTTAACATTACAAGATTGTGTCATGTGATTAAGTTAAAGCATGTGTACCCAAACACACCTGATACACTCCCTAGAAGAAATTATCTAGAAAACTTGAGCTCAAATCCCTTTTCTGACACTTACCAGCTGTGTGATTCTGAGCAAGACACATAACAACTTTGTGCCTCAGTTTTCTCAGTTATAAACTGGGAATAATAATGAAGCCTACCTCCCATGGTGGAAGTCCTGAGGTTGCTCAGTGTATAGAAAGCTAGCCCTGAATTCATGAAGACCTGAGTTCAAATCTAGCCTCAAATGCTTAATAGTTGTTGATCCTGAGCAAGTTACCTCTGTCTGCTTCAATCCACTGAAGATCCACTCCAATATCTGTGCCAAAAATAACCCTAGGATGGTTCATGGGGTCATGAGAAATTGGATATGACTGATCAACTGATCAACAATACCTCCCAGGGTGGTTGTGAGGATTAAATGAGATTAGCTTAGTGCTTGGTTTATAGTAGTTAGGAAATGCTTATTTCCTAACTTCCTTTCCTTCCTATTTCTTTCTTTTGGGAAAAAAAAAACACCTTACTCTCTAGTATAAATCCCCAAATAAAAGAGCAGCAATGGCTAAGCAATTGGGGTTAAATGACTTGCCTAGAATTGTAAAATTAGAAAATGTCTAATCCAGATTTGAACTCAGATCCTCTAGACTCCATGCCTGGCACTCTATCCAGTATCTTACCTAGTTGCTCCCTCTAATCATTTTCATAGCTTGGAATATGTACTTGTCTCCTAATTAAACTCCTGCTCTTGGATGAGGCGTCCTTGGTCCCAAGATGCCTGATGTCTGAGCAACTATGTCAGAGGTACCCTTTCAGTTCCACGTAGGGAAGAGCATTCATTGGATGTCTAACAAAAGAGATTTAATTATCTGTAACTCAATAAAGTATGCACCAAAGACCCAAGGGCACTTAAGCTTTCTGTACTTGGTCTTCTACATCTCCATATGGAATGCCATCTGGCCATCAGGGCACTGTATTGTAATGTACACGGAAACTTGAGTGCTCTTCAGATCAAGTGTGAAAGACCTAGATTCCATGAGGGTGGAACATTATTAGGTGACCAGGAAACAGAAAATCCTGGACCAAAAAAGGTCACAAGGATGCTTTGTGTTCTTTTAGATAAAGCTTCCCTGTGCTGTGGGTGGGAAGAAAAAAGTTTCTTCTGAGACTTGCTAGTCCTGTCCATCACATCCTGATTGCCACGTCCTTCCTTCCTTGTGCCTTACTTTTAGGAAAACTGACCTGATGAACCCCTTAATTCTATAGACTTCTATGGGGGAAGAAAAGAGATATGTCGAAATTATGTAAAAGAATGGGTTAAAACCAAGCTGGACAAATCTAGCTCTATACAGCACGGCATAGTTAGAAACCTAGTGATTTTGTCATCATCCCTATATATTATGTTCAATAAACTTGCCAATACAGAGCTGTGGCCTGCTTCCATGTAAATCCTCTGTATGTATATCTTGGCCTCCTAGGGGTAGTGCAAGCTTGACTTGTTCTATATTGACTTACGTTTACTTGATATATTTATTGATTGGATTCAGTAAATACTCCATGATATATGTTTGCTCATTTAACTAAAGAGGCTCAGTGCTAAAGCACTATTTGCTTTTGTATTAGACAGTTGAGAGTCACCATGACTGAGTGGATAGAGCACTGCATTTAGAGAGCCAAGCAAGAATTCCAACCCTGACTCTGCCTTACCATCTGTGTGACCCGAGACAAGCCACTGGAGTACCCTGAGTTTCAATTTCCTCATCTATAAAATAAAGAGATATAGCAGGAGTATTCTGGAGTCAGTGAGGAGACGTAGCTCACAGAGTTATGATTTACTAAGATCAAAATAAAAGAACATATATCCATCCGCATCACTCACTCTCCTTGATTCGAAAATACACCAAAACAATGATAAAGTCTAAGATGGTGGGAACTAGCCTCCCTTTGGGCTAACTCAAGCTTCTGCTGCAGATTAGAATGTTATTCTTCACCAACCTCCTTCTCCTCTGGGGGTCTGCCTCCCTTTATGGATCATTCTATCCTTCCTGCCCACAGCCAGTCACCTCAGCCCAGGTTCTGCTGGACCCATTCTCTGCTTCTTCCCTCTTGCTGTTTCCCTCTTGGAAAGTGGACATAATCAGGTGCTGATGTGCAGACAACCACACCAAAATTCTCTGAGGTTGGAGATGCAGAGAAGCAAGACTTGGGCATGTTCCTGGTCACCTCTGCTTGCTACACATGAGCGTATGAGAAGGACAGATCGTTCCCACTTCTGCTGTGGCTGTATTCATTACTGCTGGGACTGTTGGACACACTCCTCTTCTCAGGCTTCCCTCTCATCTGGCTTTGCAGGGCAAAAGCAGTTCCTGGAGGCTGAATTTTGGTGGGAGCTCCAGGGAAGACTCATGGACTGACTAAGAGAACTCCTAGAAGTAAAAATTTACACTGGATGTCCACTGGACAAAGAGTAACAAAGGAACCAGCAGCCTTTACAAATGTATCACTGTATTGCAAGACAGTTCCTGTACATCTAAGGAATCAAATTATAAGTTAGTTGTAAGGTGAGGAGCAAGTTAACTCAAGTTCTTTCATGTTGGGAGACTCATTTAAGCTCTCTGGGCTTTATATGTGCACATCTGTCTAATGAGAAGGATGCATGGGATAACTTCTAAGAATTGTTTTAACTCTACATGTATTATTATTAGGCTATGATGTTTAAAGATCAGACCTATGGATACACTAGTCACTCCTCTTTCTGTCTACACATTCCCACTCCTTTTCTTAGGATTAATTATGATTACAATAGCTTAAAGGGGTCATTTCAGAACTGTAAATTTCTCACAGTTCTAAAGGTGATGATCCTAAATCCAATTTACAAGTGCATACACATGTATGTATGTATGTGTGTATATATGTGTGTATGTATAGACAGCTCTACACATATAAACATACACAGATATATGCATAGATTTTTTGTAAGTTTATATGTATACAAAGATAAACATACCTACCTATACTCACATACACAGAAGAATAAAAATAATCTGAGTTTATATCTGGCCTTAGACACTTACTAGCTTTGGTAAATCTCTTAACCATTGTTAGTCTAAATTTCCTCATCTGTAAAATGGGGATGATGATGATGATGATGATGACGACGATGATGATAATATCTATATCCCAAGGTTGTTGTGAGATGATGATTATAAACCATAGCACAGGGGTTAGCTTATTTTCACACAAACAAATTTTATGTATATATGTGTGTGTATATATATATATACGTATATATATATATATAATTTTTATGTGTGTGTCCTAGTTTTGCCTAAGTTTGTGGCATATAAACAGAGGCATATTTTATATGAACAATTTTTCATGCGTCTGATCAGCATATTTAGCCCACTTAAATAATTTCCAACTATTGGTTTTTTAAATTTATTAAAAATAACTTTATTTTCACTGTAAAATATTACACACATACTCATATATGTAATGTGTCATGTAGTAAATATAATATTATATTGTAGTCTATTATATTTTATTATATTTTTAAATGACATATATTATATGGTCTCCTAGGTACAATAGTGGACAGAGTGCCAGACTTGGATACAGGAAGACCTGAATTCTTCTCTGGCCTCAGAATCTTATTTATTAGATGTATGGGATCTCATTTTATAGACATGTGAACCTGAAAAGTAATTTAATCCTGTTTGCCTTAATTTCCACATCTGTAAAATGAGCTAGTGAAGGAAAGGGCAAATCATTCCCATGTCTTTGCCAAGAAAACACCAAATGAGATAAAAAAAAGTCAGACATGACTGAAAATAACTGAACAATAACCAGTATATTATGCCTATATAATGTGACATATTATAAATTGTGTCCATGTTATATAATTGTCTTTTGCTATATATCATATAATTATATGTGATTTGTATATTATATATATATGTATACATACACATATATATTATGGGTATATCTATTTTATGTGTATATGTTTTATGTGTTTGGCATGGATATATATTCATATGTATATGAATGTATATATTCCACATTTTAAAGGGAGAAAAAAGAAATGTGTCCTTTAATATAAAATTGAAAATTAGTAGTAGAATTAATTCCCTAAATATGCTAAAAATTTTGTTTGATTTTAACATTCTAATTTTCAGTGACCTTTTTTCCCCTGTGAGTAAGATTTTATATCTCTTATTCCAAATTGCTTATTCTTCTTCAAAATCTTTCTTCTGTATTTCTAATTTATTTTCCCTTTTTTTCCTCTTATACTCTCATTTATTTTAAATGTTATTTTAGCTCTAAAACAAACAAGAAAAAACTTACACTTATTTTTTCCCAAGAATTCTGGTTGTATTTATACCCTAGTTTTCAACACTCTACTTGAAGAAGTTTTAGTCATTTTCTTCTTCTGGTTTTATAACTTGCATATATGTTACCATAAAAGTTCTTTATGCTGGGATTTATTTTTGTTTGCTCATTCTATCAATTTATTTGTTGTTTTTGGACTACAGGTCAGGGCTGTACCTCTCATACTTTGGACAAAAGGAGGAGATGCTTAAGCTGAGGTTTTGTACTCTTAGTTTCTTCTGTTACTTTTTTAAATTAATGGCTATTGTGTTATTCCAGGATCATAGGGTTAGCCCAAGCAAGGTTTTACAAGGACTTGGTTCTCTGAAAATGTTGTGATGTGGTTAAAAATTTGATCACTGCCCTCCTGATCTGAACTAAGCAAGTTCTGATTTGGGTCTGGTTCTGAGCAAATAAACCCAAAGGTCTTTCTTTGTTTGAAGGTTCCAATAGTCCAATAGCTAGAATCACCTACTGTCTGTCAATTTGGAAGTTATTCAGATTCAGAAAGGCAAATGCCCACTTGACCTGGGATTCCTTGTCTGTTTGTTCTACTGAAGTCTTCAGACTGGGTGGTGGACTAAAACTGAAAAACAAAACAAAACAAAACAAAAAACCACTCCACTCCTGAAGTCACCTCAGTGCTGCTATTTGCTTCTCAGCATGTATCTATATCAACTCATAACTTTTTGTCTATGACAATTGATGCTCTGAAGCACCAATCCTGGACACAAGTCTCCTCTTCAGCCTGCTCTAGATCTATTTCCTGGAATTTCACAGTGAGCAATAGAGCTGACAGCTGGCTTGAGGTCTCATTGCCACATTATATGATTGGGACAGAATCTTTCCCTGGTATCTTCACACCCTTTGATTGAAATCCCAGAGCCTTGGAATTTTCTGCTTTTCCCTTGCCCTCCACTGACCAAACCTCAAGTCTAGTGTCCATTTTCCTTTCTATATCTTTCCCTAAGCCACCCTGGACTAGAAAAAATAACTATTTTTTAAGAATCTTGATCAAGACTTAATCTGATTGGGAAAAAAATCATTTCTAGGTTTTTGTTTAGGAGATGAACAGAGCTGGGTTATGCTTCATTCTACTATTCTACAATCTTGGTCAAATGAGTTTTAATACATCAATTGTGGAAAATTTTTTCATAAAATAAGCACTTTTACTCTATTATAATTTCATATAAAAATTTAAAATCAGGAGAACTCTTATCACTATAGGGTGGCTGAAAGAGTATACAATCCTACTCAAATATCAAATGATTGATCTCTTTATCAAGCAGTCATGGAAGCCAAGGACAAATTCAATTTAGAGTATAAGTTCAATTTTAGAATATGATAGGGCAAAAAAGACAGAAAATCAAAGTCACAAGAAAGTAAACAATAGTTGAGAATAAAACAATATCACAAAGAGCTTGGCTTTATATATGATTAATATGTATATGTAAAATTTAAAGAATGTCTATACACATGCATATGCATATGTGAATATACATATATAAACATATGAAAATACATACACATGCATAGACAAATTATATATAAATACACATGCACAGAAAGGTGGCATCTCCACTATTATTATTAAAGACTAGCATTAACATGAAATGGAAAAAAGATTTGCTGTTATTTTAACCTTTATGTCTACTGTTTAATAATAACAGTAGAGTTGCCACCTTTGCCTACTACTAGATGAGTATCTGACGTATTATATAAAGGAATATTTGGAACTTAATTGATGACCTCAAGTAGATTACCTAAATCTGAACAAATGTAAACAATAGTAATTCAAGCTATGTTTGCAATTTTAGAGACACTTAATTTTTTATATCTATTGATATCTTTCCATCTGTCTCTGTCTCTATCTCTAGATGGCAGACCTATCTAAAGATAGAGATAGATAGATAGATAGATAGGTAGATAGATAGATAGATAGATAAATGATAAAGAGATAGATATTTAATGATTCTGAAAAATATAGGAAACAGAAAGAAATAAGTAATAAATAATGTGTAGTTTTTCATTTTATGAATATTTTAGTGAAAAGCATATATATTACACATTCACACACATTAATAGTAAACTTGATGAAATGTGAGCTTACATAGTTCAGTTTTAACAGACATTTCTATGTCAGACAACTTACCCAAAGTCATACAAATGACTAAATTCATAGGCAATGCAGATTATTGGACGTGTATTCTAGCACAGCGTGGATTAACATTCTCCTCATCCCCTTTCTCTGATGATTACAATTAATGTTTCCTTTCACATCAAAGAATAAGAAATACTAATGGGCAGGATACACACTTCTGAGCAAGAGTTATAGAAAGGACTTACTACATCACTTGTTCCTGGTTTAAGTAAAATGATATTCACTGTAAATATAACAACTCTTGAGAGTTTTTTACGCTGTTCACTACAACAAAAAGAGAACTTTTTTCATATAAAATTTTCACTGAAGAAGAAAATTAATTTTACTCTTAAGCTTAGAATAATTCAGCAGGAATAAATGAAAATATTATTAATCTTTACAGAAAGTTATTACAATGTATGTTATATAGGTCTAACCATGAACTTATGTTTACACACAGATATCCATTTCATGATGTCTATGTTAGAATGTCATTACTACTTTCAAAAATTAAGTTCAGAAAACATAATTGATAATTAAACCCTTCTTATTCTTTCTGCTAACAAGTGTCTCGAACTGAAAAAGTTTCTCAGAAGAGAAGGGAAAAGTGATAAAAGATCAGAACTTCAACAACTCAAGTATGCTTTGAAATATTAATTTCTTCACTAATAAATCTATGCTTTCAACAAAGAAGTTAGTTTTAAAATAAAATGTAGCTATTTATTAATTGATGATAATGTCTCATATTTCTATTTTTTGTATTAACTGATAGAAGTAATTTTTGTTGGGAAGAAATAATTTTCTTTCTCTTATTTCTGCAAGGTCACAACTGCAGAAAAAAACGATCATAGTATGGGAATTTAACAAGCAGTAGAGTTTGCATTATCTGTTAATATATAATTATTTCCTATACTAAATACTTAAAGAGTAGTCTCTCCACAGAAGGTTCATTTTTTAAAATTAGTTAATGATATGTTCACATATGGAAGACAGGAACAAACTGTTGGTATAAACGCTTAATTAAATCACCCTATTAATTCACAGAAGCTAACCAATCATTTTCATGAATATTTTTGCCTTCAGCCCCAAGCTCTCCTAAGCCAGTTTGTGGACTTTGAGGCATGTGGGAATAGATCTTATATATGCATGCGTGTGTGTATGTATGTATGAATATATATATATATATGTGTGTGTGTGTGTGTGTGCGTGTGTGTGTGTGTTATAACAGGCAGACAACTTTTATGAAATAAAGTAAGCTACAAAAAATAAGGATATCATAGGTTATGATAAAACATTTAATTTGGTATCATAAGCTAGATGTAATAAAGATTCTTTATCCTCATGGTATTTCTTCTTTAGACTGAAATTTTGAGGGGATTACATATCTCACTTAGAAGACTGCAGTCATCTATGGCTTGATGCAATCAGTATATAGGAGTTCATGAAAGATCTCTTCACTTATAAACATTCTTCCATTTATATTTTCTATTAGATATCGTCCAGGATTGGAGCAAACACTATTAGGGATCATACATCTTCCTATTTTATACTTTGCCTAATATTAAATTTTAAAAAGTATCATCAAAGTAATTTCTCTTATGTCTTTCATATTCATATTCTTCTGTGAATTTTATATATTTAAAAGAGAAAGCTTGTTGAAAGGGAGCTTTTAAGTTATTTTTTCACTTTATTAAATCAGTATTTTTTATTATTACCCACAAATTAAGAGTGGCATCTGGATATTTGTTATACTGGACAATCATAAACATGGTAAAGAGCATATACTACAGGTAGTACATTAAAGACTATTTGATTTCTATTCTAAACTTTGTTGGTTTAATTGTCATTTATTTAGGAAAAATTTTATTATAGAGATATGTATTAATCTTTTCTATGTTTCATCTATTGTTTTCTTTTTCACCTCATTCTTAAATGTCCCTAGTATAGCTTAACTTAATTTCATTGAGGCAGCTAGGTGAGGTGGATAGAGCACTTGGCTTGAATTCAGGAAGACTTGAAATTCAATATGACCTCAGAATTTACTGTGTGACTCTGGGAAAGTTACTTCACTTTTGCTTCCCTTGGTTTCCTCATATAAAATGTGAATATTAAAAACACATATCCAGAGCTGTTGTAATGATCAAATGAGCTGATATTTGAAAGCACATAGGACATTGCCTGGAACCTAATAGCATTATATAAATTCTAATTCCTTTCTCACTTCACCTCCTTTTCCCCAATTTCCCATCATTCACTTTCCTAATTTTCTTTAACTTGTTTTACTCTCATTTAAAAATATGTCAGGAATTTCTAGCTGTGTTCACAGTTCTAGACCTATTTTACTCAAGATTTTTCCCTTTAGTTCACTACTCACTCTTTCTCTCTTAAAATAGCTTTGTACTATTTTGAATATGCTTTGTATTTCTTAAAAATTCTTATCTAGCCAGGATGGAGGAATAACTAGAGTAGCAGCTCCATGTCATCATGAGAATCCACTCTGACCAAGATTAAAATATTGCCACAAAATGAATACAGGAGTGAAAGAACCAACATGGAGACAGAGTGAAACAAATTTCAAGAAAATAAAAACCCAAAAGTTAGATAGAAAACATCTGGGGCACTGGGGTGAGAGGAGAGCAGATCCAGCAAGAGGCTGTAGCAAGGAGTGAAGAGGAAGTCAAGAGCAAACCCCACCCCGACCTCACATCTGCTGTCAGAGGTTCCAAACTTAAGCCCAAGCCAAACAGCAGTACCCTGAGATCCTGCCTGGGTCTAAGCCAACCCATACCCTGTGAAATTTCAAACCTGTAGAGAAGTACAGAGTCCCATCCCAGGGCAATCAGGACTGAAGGGGGCTGATCCATATAGGCCCAGAGCAAAGCCAGAAATCCCAGTCTGGGTTTGGGATGAGGACATAATCCACCCTTTTGAGTAAAGATACAGTTCACAGAGGGAGCCTCTCCCCTCTATTTTTTTGACCCAAATGAAAGGTGGGGCTCTGGGACAGGGAAAATAAGATTGTGCCTAATTAAATCAAGAACACAGTGAGATGAAAAAGTTGAGCCTAAGCCTGGGGATAGAATTTGATCAAGTTCATAGTGAGATCAAAAGCTTATACCCAAGCCTGAGGAAAGTCTTTAAGCTATCAGGACCTCAAGGGTCAATTGAATCAGCAGGGGAAAAGGGCTCTCAGAGCTCTCAGCCCTCAGATGATCTGGCAAACTAGTAACAACTCAGAAAATAAGCTGAGAATAACATCAAGGAAGAACTGAAGTTTAAGAGAGTACCCCAATTTCCCAGAAAACAGAGCCTATCTATAGATAGGAAAAATGAACAAACAACAATAAAAGCACCTAAATCTGTAGAATTTATATGGAGACAAAGTGCAAGGAATAGACACAGAAGGGGAGAGGGAAAGCAAAGGAAATACATGCAAAGTCCAAAAGAAAAATATGGATTGGACACAGAGTCTGGAAGAGCTAAAAAAAAGACTTCAAGAAACAATTAGGATAGGCAGAGGAAAAGTGGGGAAGAGAAATGAAAGTGATGCAAGAAGAAATGGGCCAAATGAAAAAGGAGAACCAAAAACTGACAGATGAAAACAGACCTTCAAAATCAGAATCAACCATTTAAAAGCTAATGATTTCATGAAAAATCAAGAGACAATAAAGCAGATTCAAAAGAATGAAAAAAAGGAGGAAAACATAAAATATCTAATTGAAAAAACATCTTACCTAGAAAATAGATCTAGGAGAGACAATTTGAGAATTACTGGAGTACATGAAATCCATGTTCAATAAAAAATCCTTGGACATTATATTTTACAAGAAAAATAACTGTCCAGAGATCCTCAAACAAGAAAATAAAACTGAAATTTAAAGAATTCACAGTTGGCCTCCAGAAGAAATCTTCAAATGACAGCTTCCTGGAATGTAACAGCTAAATTCAAGAGCCACCAAGCCAAGGAGAAAATATTGCAAGCAGCCAGAAAGAAACCATTCAAATGCCAGGGAGCTACAATCAAGATCATACTGGACATCACAGCTTCTACATTAAAGAACTGAAATGCTTGGAATATGATATTCAGAAAGCCAAAAGATTTGGGTTTACAACCTATCCAGGAAAACTGAGTATATTGTTTCAGGGGGAATAAAGGTCATTTAATAAGATAGAAGATTTCCAAATATTGCTGAGGAATAAGCCAGACCTAAACAAAAAAATTGAAGTCCAAACACAAGACACAAGAGAAGCTCCAAAAGGTAAATAAGAACGAGAAAATTTAAGGGACACATTAACGTCAAAATGTTTATATGTCTACATGGAAAGATGATTTCTGTAATATTCAAAAATTACTCTCATTAGTAGAGAAGATAGAAAGAATTTACTCAGAAAGAGGGTGGAGAAATAAGCTGATTATAATGATATGATGTATATGATGATATATGATGATATGTATATGTAAATGTGATGATATATTATGGTATGTATCTATGATATGATATGTAGGCATATGAATGATAAGTAAAAATCAATCAAGGGCTGAAAGAGAGGGTTTCACTGAGAGAAAAGAGAAGGGAGAGATAGAATGGGATAAATTATATAACATAAAGAGTTGCAAAAAATCAATACAAAGTGGGGGGGATAAGGGTGGTGATAGTCAATGCTTAAGCTTTACTCTCATTGAAACTCGCTCAGAGAGGGAAAAACAAGTATACCCAGTGGGGCATAGAATTCATTCACCCTACAGAGAAGTAGAAGGGGATTAAGACAAGGGACAGGGGAAGTGGTTGGGGGAGGGGTGACCAAAAACAAAGTACTGGTGAGGAGAAACAGAGTGAAAGGGAATAGAACAGGATGTAAAGGGGATAATATGATGGAGGGCAATACACAGTTAGAAATCATAAAACAGAATGTGAATGGGATGAACTCACCCATAAAATGGAAGCACATAACAGAGTGGATTAAAAACCAGAATCCTACTATATGTTGTTTGCAAGAAACATACTTGAGGCAGAATGACACACAGATTCAAGGTAAAAGGCTAGAGGAAAATTTATTATGCATCATGTAAAGTAAAATAAAAGCAGGAGTAGGAATCATGATACCGGACAAAGCCAAAGAAGAAATTGATGTGATTAAAAGAGATAAGGAAGGAAATTACATTTTGCTAAAGAATACTATAAACAATGAAGTAATGTAATTACTAAGCATTTATGCGCCATATGGTATAGCACCTAGATTTCTGAAAGAAAAATTAAAGTAGTTAAAGGAGGAAGTAGATAATAAGACCATACTAGTAGGGGGATCTCAGTCTTCCCCTTTCAGAACTAGATAAATTGAACCAAAAAATAAATAAGAAAATAAAAAGTGAATAAAAAAAGAAGTAAGGGAAGTAAATGAAATGTTAGAAAATTTAGTTAATAGATAACTGGAGAAAACTGAACAAAGATAAAAAGGAATATACCATCTTCTCAGCAGTACATGGTACTTACACAAAGATCAACCATGTACTAGGGCATAGAAATATTGCAAACAAGGGGGCAACTTGGTAGCTTAGTGGATTGAGAGCCAGGCCTAGATACGGGAGATCCTAGGCTTAAATCTGACCTCAGACACTTCCCAGCTGTGTGACCCTGGGCAAGTCACTTGACCCCCATTGCCTAACCTTACCACTCTTCTGCCTTGGAGCCAATAAACAGAATTGACTCCAAGATGGAAGATAAGGGTTTAAAAAAAAGAAAAAAAGAAAGAAAAAAGAAATATTACAAACAAATACAAAAAAGCAGAAATAATAAATGACAATTTTTCAGATCATAATGTGGTAAAAATTATAATTAACAAGGGTCCATGGAAAGGCAAATTTAAAATTAATTGGAAACTAAATAATCTAATTCTTCAAAACTTGTGGATCAAAAAAGAAATTATAGAAATAATTATGGGCTTCATTAAAGAGAATGGCAAGGAGGAAACCACATATCAAAACCTATGGGATATAGTAAAAGCAATACTCAGGGGAAATTTCTATCTCTGAGTGCCTATAGCAATAAAATTGAGAGTGAGGAGACCAATGAACTGGGCTTATAACTTAAAAAAATTAGAATAAGAAGAAATTAAAAATCCCCTGATAAAAACTAAATTGGAAATATTAAAAATTAAAGGAGAAATTAATAAAATTGAAAGTATAAGAACTATTGAACTAATAAGTAAGACTAGGAGCTGGTACTTTGAAAGAAACAAAGAAAATAATGTACTAGTTAATCTCATATAAATATTTCAATATTTCTCATATTTAATGATTCTTTTATGTAAGATTTTAAAAGTCAATTTATATTTTAACTAGTATTGCTCTTGGCTGCCCACTGGAGCAATTCTGTGGCTGTTGACTTTGTTTTTATTAAAAACAAGAACGAAACTTTGTATTTAGGTTGAAATTCCTTGGGAAGTGGGGAAACTTTAGGTCAATTTTGGTTCTTTTATCACTTTCCTATTATTCAGTTTCAGTAGCTTATTAAAATATCATTCTGAAGTTTGTCTAATTGTATGTCCTCTTTTCTTTTTATTTCCTTTTTCTAATTTCAGGCCAGTTTTTATATTTGCTATAAGAAGTCAATGACTTGAATATACAAATTGATGATTCACAAATATATCCTGTATTAATAACTATTTCCTTCTTATCTATTAAAATACAAGTATTTTCCCTTTTTTAATGTTATTTAGTTTTTATTGTGTCTAGTACCTCTTTTTTCTTTTACAAAAAAATACATTCATGATATGTAGTCAGGGATATGATTGTAAATATTTAACAATCATCTCTTTCACCCTAAAAACTAAAAATAGCAACTGCTCATTTTTAACCTTAATCTAAGTCTAATTAATCAGGAAAAATCCTGATTTGTAATACTTGTCAGTTTCCAAAGCATGAATGCTCACATTGAAAATATCATTCTGAAGTTTGCCTAATTGTATGTCCCCTTTTCTTTTTATTTCCTTCTTCTAATTTCAGGCCAGTTTTGATATTTGCTATAAGAAGTCAATGACTTGAATATACAAATTGATGATTCACAAATATTCATTAGAAGAACATATTTAATCTTAGAGTCTTTTCCTTTTGCACCAAGCCAGGATTGTCTTTGAAAATCTTTTAAAAATTTATGTCTAGGTTTCCACAAATGTGTGTAAAAAACATTTCACACCCAAGGAATTTTTCAAGGTAGCAATTTTCAATATGCTAAATTTGGAAAACCTTTATTTTGTCTCATGTAAACTGTAAAGCCTCAAAAGAACTCATAACAAGCCATTATCTATTTTATTTTGTCATTTTCTTTTTTCTTTCTATTTTTTCCACATTACATGTAAATATTACTTTTTATATTTATTTGCTGATATTTTGCAATTCATGTTTTCTCCCTCCCTCCCACTCTCCCTAAGAAGACAGGTAATATGATAAAGATTGTACATATATTATCACATAACACTTATTTCTATGTTTATCATATGAATAAGACAAATATTATTTACACTAGAGACATATTTGTGGAGGAAATAAAGTGAAGAATGTTATGTTTTCATCTTCATTTAGACTCCATATATTCCTTCTTTAGTAGTGGACTTTTTTTTGTCATGAGTACCTTGTAGTTGTCCTGGATCCTTGCCTTATTGATAATAGTCAAGTAATCTACAGTTGATCATCATACATTATTGTTATTACTGTATACAATGTTCCCCTGGTTCTGCTCAGTTTGTGTCACTTCATATGTCTTTCCAAGTTTTGTTTTGTTGTTTGTTTGTTGTTTTTTTTTTTTTTTTGTGATCATCTTGTTGGTCATTTCTTATAGAACGATATTATTCTATTACATTTATATACCACAACTTGTTCAGCCATTCCCCAATTGATGGATATCTCTTCAGTTTCCAGTTGTTTATGACCCCCCTCCCACAAGCTGCTGCTATAAATATTTTTATATGGGTAGTTTCTTTTTTCCTATCTTTAATCTCTTTGGGATACCTAGTAGTGGTATTTCTGGGTCAAAGGATTTTGGGCACAATTTTATGACCCCTTATGCTGGGTTCTTGGGTGCTCTCCACAATGATTATATCAGATCACAGCTCTATCAACAGTGTAATAATGTCCCAATTTTTCCACATTGCCCTCAACATTTATCATTTTCCTTTTCTTGTCATGTTAGCCAGTCAGGTGTGGGCTAAGAATTGATAAGACTGCCCTCTTTTTTGTGCAACAACATATCTTTGAGCTTACAGATTAATATAAGCCTCTAGTTTAACAGTAATAGCATAGTAAGGATTTGAATTCTCTTTAGCATTATTAGAAAAAATATTTTTTAAAGTTCCAATGAATCCAGCCTCCATCCCAGTAACCAATACAGGATTTTAATCTTAAAGTAGTAAACTATGCCTATGAACCTATAGAAGAAAAATGAGCTGCTTGTTTCTAGAAAGGAAAACATTCCACCAGTCCTACACTTTGTGAATAATGTATACTGTTAATCAAGTTTAAAAAGCAGTTATTTCTGCCACAGTATTATAGATAATTCTCTTCCTACTCTTACCCTTGTGGACAAATTCAGTTTTCTTCCTCCATTCCTGAGTTCCACTGTGGATGCTTACTGGATACCATGGTGTTCCCTTACCCTCACTCCTGAAACCAAAATTACTTAGCTTTCCTGAAGTTATCTCTAGTGAATTGACTTTACTCACAGAGGCATTCAAACTCTTTTAATAGAGAAATAAAAAGAGATGTTCCTGATATGAAGTAGCCCGTGGCAACAAAACCATTATGGAAAATACACAATCCCTCATTCTCAATGAGAAATTAATAATAAATGTACCTAACCCTCTTAACATGTTTTTTTTTAAACCCTTGTACTTCGGTGTATTGTCTCATAGGTGGAAGATTGGTAAGGGTGGGCAATGGGGGTCAAGTGACTTGCCCAGGGTCACACAGCTGGGAAGTGGCTGAGGCTGGGTTTGAACCTAGGATTAACATGGTTTTAATAGATACACCTATATCTTCTATGTGGAGATATAATTAAAATTCCAAACAGTGTTCTCACCCCCATAAACTTGGTGTCTATTGTACTTCATTGTGATTTTGGCAATTTTAAGTTTCTCCAGATCTTGTGAATGTTTTATGAAGTGGTCAGTGTAGAAATCAGAGGGATGTATCAAAAGAGAGACCATAAGAAAATGTAGAAAGACATTGTGGTGGACATTTTAGACTCACAGTGGTACTTAATCCAGGACAGTGGAGTGGATACCAAAAAAGTCTAGTGGAACATAAATATGTCCTTAAATGATACTAGCATGAAATAAATCCAACATTCAATAGATGCAAAAAAATTATAGCTAAAAGGCTTAATAGTCTATTTAAACTTTGGTTTATAGTGATTTGACTTACAGCAGTTTACGCTTATGATACTCTTCCATATGCATGACAGTCATTACTATTGCATTCAAAGTGGTGAGCAAAAACACTATGTATTGGTAAATTTCCTATGTTCCTACACATAAAACCCTATTACACCATCTTTGTGTCTCAAAAAGCCCCTTTCTATCTCACACAGTCCTTTTATTTAGAGCTCCATTAAATAAAATGAAGTAAAATATAGGCAGGTGGTAATTGTCCTTCCTATCTGATTTATGTACAGTTGAGAAAATATTAGTGTCCTTTGCATAGCTATACAATTTATTTCTATAAAATCTAGAGCATACGGTCATTGATCTTGAATAGGCCCTTATTACATGATCTTTCTGCAAAAATCTTACATCATTTCAACTTGTCATGGGTTTTCTCAGGAAAGTAAACTGTTTTAAGTTTGAGGAATTCCTGTATTTCAAATTGTATGGCTAGAACTGACAATTTCTTTGAATTAGGGGAAGTTGGGAATAAAAAGCAGTAAAAATGAACATAGTGTTGAAGGTGTTGAAGACAGGGGCAGTGATGGAAATGATAAATGAATTTGAGGTGTAAAAATGGAAAGGCCATAGTAATATATCATAAGAGACAGAAACAGAAAGATTTCTGGATGATAATGATTGCAAGGACTATTTTTACTGCATACTGATTAGAAGGAAATAATAAAACATTCGTTGTATAATGTTTTTTGTGTATGTGTTAGAGCACTCAGCTAACAGATTCATTTAAGTTTGGAGTTAATAAAGTAGATGTTGTTATAATGATGGCCTCATTAAATGCTTTTTTTCTGAATGTGGAAAGTACTTCAACATACCAAAATTACAATATTTTCTTTAACTGCCCAATGAAAATTTTAACAATTAGGAACAGTTTCCAAATGAAGAGAAGTAAGCACTACAAGCTCTAAATTCCCACTTCCTGATTTGTGGGAGCTATAATCCATAGAAATATCCTAAAAGTATCTTAAGAGAGAAAGGAATGCCCATTTGCTGTTCTCTTGTAATATGAAATTTCTGAAAAACTGCCTTATAAAAATTCAGCCATACAGGAAGGTGAAAACATTTTGTCTGTGATTCAAAACAAAATCAAGCTTTAAGCAATCATTCAAGTATACTGATCACAACATTGAAAACATTCATATATTTCAAACAAAATTGTTAGTAACTGAGTTATCTCAAACCCAATTTTGTTCCAATTATGATGGGATCAGTACCAGGATATATGACAGACCATAGAAATAATGATTCCAAGAGTTCATGGGTTCAGCTTTCATGTAGGCTAGTCAACATTGCTCTCAGATTGGCTTAGAGGTAGTCAACTAACACAGGTAGAACAATCCTCAAAAGCAGTACCATGTACAACAAAAGAATAAAAATGATTCAGTCCATCCCTTTTTCTGGTGAAATAACACAAAGAATATGTCCTGTGTGTGGTGGGTCAGGATTATCATCTTCTCATGCAAAAGGCAGAATATGACTTTTATGTTTTTAGATTGTAGTGATATAATACATACACAGAAATACATCAACATAAGCTTTATATATGTATGTGCATCTATATTCACAAAGACACACACACACACACACATATATATATATATGCATACATATATGCAGAAAATATTTAGGAAAATGTATCAAGAAAATATGAGGACTGCAGAGACATTTGTTTTTGAAATGGAATGCTGGAGCTGCAGTGGAAACAACGTTGTTTGGAAGGACTGCAAAGGATCTTAGGGAAAAAAAAAACCAAAGGAGGGGGCTGTTTGGAGGAGAGAGAGAGAGGAGAGGAAGGAGAAAAGTTTGCTGGAGTCCTCCAAAGAGCCAAGATCTGGGTTGTGACAGGATTCAGGCACTTTCTAAGAGCCTGAGATACCCACTAGTGACTGTGCCATCACCCAGAGCCAGGATCACTGGATCCTCAGGGATTTGGACTCCATTCTGGGAGCAGATCTCAAGCTCCCCCAAGATCCTTTCCCTTGCTCCTCAAAAGACCCTACCTTTCTCAAACTTAATAGGATCATATAGGATAGTGAAAGATTTGTTTGGGAAGGGGTGGTGAACTTGTTAGTAGTAGCCAGATCTCTGGCTCCTCACAAGGAAGGACCATAGTGGACAGGGTCAAGTAGGGATCCCTAAAACCTTTACCCCATTCCTGCATTTGCCTCCCTGTTCTTTTCAATAAACTGTTTAGCAGACAGATTACAGGAGTCAAAAACTAGTCACATCTTAAGAGCAAAGAGGGGCAAAGGGTCCAGGAGCAGTCTCACATCAAGAGCAGCCAGTTCAGTCAGACCGGGTGCTGTGTGTCAGTGCTGATAGAAGGGAAGCTTGTCGATATTGGTGTCCCCTGACTGACTGACTGGGGTCCCCACTTATCTAACCTCATAAGGAAGGATTCCCTCTGTCTCCTGGGAGCCAGCATCCACCTGCGAACCATCACCATTACCAGAGAAGCCCCTACATCACCACAGTAATAGGGAAAGTGAGAGACATTGACTCACTGGCCCATCTTTCTGGTCATCTCTATCCCTCCATTTTACCCCCTTATTACAGGATCCTCAATAAAGGGTAGAATTAAAAGGGTATGAACAAATACAAACTGTGATTTTGCCTATATTAAATTCTTTGAGGACAGGGAATAAAACTCAGAACTCTCCTATAACACTTGAGCTCTTCCTTAGCAACTAGGACAGTAGTCTGCACAAAATAAGTACTTGATGAATATTTATTTCATTGAAATGAATGAGAATGATCTCTCCTTTCTTGCAATCTGTATAGCTCTTTACTTGGACCAATTTTTTGCTCTTTCCACAATCCATTTTGTGTAATATATATTTGTATTTATTTCTCTCCATGTCCCCTATTAAACTGTAGCATCCCTCTTAATAGATTACATGTCTCCCACAAACACACACACACACACACACACACACACACACACACGCACACACATATTTATCTGAGGGACTTTTGCCTACATATAGTAGATGCCAAAGGAATGATTATAGATTCTAATTGAACATACTTAGCTCCTCTGGAGGAGAAGGAAGAGTAGAAATAAGAGGAAGAGGAAGAGGAGGAAGGAAAAGGAGAAGGAGGAGAGGAGGAGGAGGAGGAGGAG